>NC_069500.1:252051167-252351584 GCF_027579735.1 Bombina bombina
GTATTGGACCGGCGAAGGCAGGTAAAGTAGACGGCTTGATAAGTACCCCTCTATATGTCACACAAGATAAACTACAAACAGAGCAATACAGAGCAATACACTACAGTTTATATATACGTCGATCAGACGTATATATCTAGCTTAAGTGTAGTAACCAAAACTAATATATAGGTTATTAGTAACAGAATACAATTTATTTAAAACAGAAGCACATAAAACCATAAGCGTCTCAGACTTGAAGCACCCCTTCGGATTGGTCGACAGGAGATGCAGTGAAACAATGTTGAGCTTTTGTGGGACAACGTTATCCACAAAGGTGTCAGTGTAGGTACTGTAGTGTATTGCTCTGTTTGTATTGCTCTGTTTGTATTTTATCTTGTGTGACATTATATCACTAGTTTGTTTTATCATTAATTAGGGACACTCAATCAAAATGAAACTTTCATTATTCAGATAGAGCATGCAATTTTAAACAACTTTTCAATTTACTTCTATTAACAAAATGTGCACAGTCTTTAATATTTAAACATTTTGAGTCACCAGCTCCTACTGAGCATGTGCAAGGATAAGTGTGTATGCATTTGTGAATGGCTGATTGCTGTCAAATGGTACGTGTATGCATTTGTAATTGGCTGATGGCTGTCACATGGTACAGGGGGAGTGGAAAAAGACATAACTTTTAAAATTGTCAGAAAATAAATCTACTACTCATTTGAAGTTCAGACTAAGTGCTATTGCATTGTCTTGTTATCTTGCATTTGTTGATTATGCAAATCTACTGTGTTGACTGGTCATTTAAATATTTTGTATCCATATATGGTCTCATTAGTTGCATATCTGTCAGAAATACTATTTTAAGTTGTTTTTCAGCGCTGTGGGTAAAAGTTTTCTTCATTTTTGAAGATCGTTTTTTAGATTCTAAGATTACCATTTCAAAGTGGACAGAAACAATATTCATTTTAAAATAAAAATGTTACTATTAATGCTGCATGATGTAGAAAGGGCCGCAGGAGGATATTTGCAGCTCAATCTAAGGTAAGACATGAAACCCAAAAAATGTCTTTCATTATTCTGATAAAGAATACAATTTAAAAAAAGTTTCTAATTTACTTCTATTATCAAACTTGATTCATTCTCATGTTATTCATTGTTGAAGAAATACCTAGGTAGGTAGCGTGCACTTGCCTGAAGCACTACATGACAGGAAATAGTGCTGCCATCTAGTGCTACTGCTAATGTAAAACATTGTTGCAAAACTCCTGCCATATAGTGCCGCAGACACGTGCATACTCATGAGCCTACCTTCCTGCTTTTCAACAAAGAATTACAAGAAATCTAAGAAAATTTGCTAATAGAAGTAAATTGGAAAGTTGTTTAAAATTATGGCCTAGATTTAGAGTTGGGCGGTAGCCGTGAAAACCAGCGTTAGAGGCTCCTAACGCTGGTTTTTACCGCCCGCTGGTATTTGGAGTCAGTCAGGAAAGGGTCTAACGCTCACTTTCCAGCCGCGACTTTTCCATACCGCAGATCCCCCTTCGCCATTTGCGTATCCTATCTTTTCAATGGGATCTTCCTAACGCCGGTATTGAGTCTTGGCTCAAGTGAGCGTTAGAAATCTAACGACAAAACTCCAGCCGCAGAAAAAAGTCAGTAGTTAAGAGCTTTCTGGGCTAACGTCGGTTCATAAAGCTCTTAACTACTGTGCTCTAAAGTACACTAACACCCATAAACTACCTATGTACCCCTAAACCGAGGTCCCCCCACATCGCCGCCACTCTATTAAAATTTTTTAACCCCTAATCTGCCGCTTCGTACACCGCCGCCAGCTACGTTATCCCTATGTACCCCTAATCTGCTGCCCCTAACATCGCCGACCACTATGTTATATTTATTAACCCCTAATCTGCCCCCCACAACGTCGCCGCCAGCTACCTACAATAATTAACCCCTAATCTGCCGACCGCATCTCACAGCTACTATAATAAAGTTATTAACCCCTAATCCGCCTCACTCCCACCTCAATAACACTATAAGAAATAGTATTAACCCCTAATCTGCCCTCCCTAACATTGCCGACACCTAACTTCAATTATTAACCCCTAATCTGCCGACCGGAGCTCGCCGCTACTATAATAAATGTATTAACCCCTAAAGCTAAGTCTAAACCTAACACTAACACCCCCCTAAGTAAATATAATTTAAATCTAACGAAATAAAATAATTCTTATTAAATAAATTATTCCTATTTAAAGCTAAATACTTACCTGTAAAATAAACCCTAATATAGCTACAATATAAATTATAATTATATTGTAGCTATTTTAGGATTAATATTTATTTTACAGGCAACTTTGAAATTATATTAACCAGGTACAATAGCTATTAAATAGTTAATAACTATTTAATAGTTACCTAGTTAAAATAATTACAAAATTACCTGTAAAATAAATCCTAACCTAAGTTACAATTAAACCTAACACTACACTATCAATAAATTAATTAAATACAATACCTTCAATTATCTACAATTAAACCTAACACTACACTATCAATAAATTAATTAAATACAATACCTACAAATAAATACAATGAAATAAACTAACTAAAGTACAAAAAATAAAAAAGAACTAAGTTACAAAAAATAAAAAAATATTTACAAACATTAGAAAAATATTACAACAATTTTAAACTAATTACACCTACTCTAAGCCCCCTAATAAAATAACAAAGCCCCCCAAAATAAAAAAATTCCCTACCCTATTCTAAATTAAAAAAGTTCAAAGCTCTTTTACCTTACTAGCCCTGAAAAGGGCCCTTTGTGGGGCATGCCCCAAAGAATTCAGCTCTTTTGCCTGTAAAAAAAAACAATACCCCCCCAACATTACAACCCACCACCCACATACCCCTAATCTAACCCAAAACCCCCATAAATAAACCTAACACTAAGCCCCTGAAGATCTTCCTACCTTATCTTCACCATACCAGGTTCACCGATCCGTCCACCGAAGTCTTGATCCAAGCCTCCGAAATCTTGATCCAAGCCCAAGCAGGGGCTGAAGAGTGACGTCCATCCTCCGGCTGAAGTCTTGATCCAAGCGGGCAGAAGAGGACATCCGGACCGGCAAACATCTTCATCCAAGCCGCATCTTCTATGTTCTTCAATCCGATGACGACCGGCTGATCTTCAAGACCTCCAGCGCGGATCCATCCATCTTCACCGACGACTTCCCGACGAATGACGGTTCCTTTAAGGGAAGATGGCGTCCCTCGAATTCCGATTGGCTGATAGGATTCTATCAGCCAATCGGAATTAAGGTAGGAAAATTCTGATTGGCTGATGGAATCAGCCAATCAGAAACAAGTTCAATCCGATTGGCTGATCCGATCAGCCAATCAGATTGAGCTTGCATTCTATTGGCTGTTCCGATCAGAAGTCGTCGGTGAAGATGGATGGATCCGCGCTGGAGGTCTTGAAGATCAGCCGGTCGTCATCGGATTGAAGAACATAGAAGATGCGGCTTGGATGAAGATGTTTGCCCGTCCGGATGTCCTCTTCTGCCCGCTTGGATCAAGACTTCAGCCGGAGGATGGACGTCACTCTTCAGCCCCCGCTTGGGCTTGGATCAAGATTTTGGAGGCTTGGATCAAGACTTTGGTGGATGGATCGGTGAACCTGGTATGGTGAAGATAAGGTAGGAAGATCTTCAGGGGCATAGTGTTAGGTTTATTTATGGGGGGTTTGGGTTAGATTAGGGGTATGTGGGTGGTGGGTTGTAATGTTGGGGGGGTATTGTATGGTTTTTTTTTACAGGCAAAAGAGCTGAATTCTTTGGGGCATGCCCCACAAAGGGCCCTTTTCAGGGCTGGTAAGGTAAAAGAGCTTTGAACTTTTTAAATTTAGAATATAGCAGAGTGCTCACACATATATATGCTGGGAACTTTGTCCGTAGATATACAGCCTGCTTAAGTAGCCTTAAAAAAAATTTTTTGTCTCACTGGGCTGTGTGTTCGGAGCTACAGAGCGACTTGACAGCGCAAGACTGCCTGAATAGGCTGGCAGTGAGGCCAGTAAAGACTTTGCTGCAAAACATCATTATTTTGACCTGGTCTGCACTATATGAAAAATTATTATTTGCTGTGGCCCGGGCTGTTTGAATACGCTGCCTTATCACAAAAATTCTTTCCCATCTAGGCGTTGTGGTGTTACTTATATAGATACCCTGTAGTAATAACAATCTCCCTTTTGTGGCAAGTTACTGTTTTTTTTTTTTTTTTTTGATTGCAGGTTGTTGGGGGATACTATAGGCAAAGGTGATCACTGAAGGTTATTAGACAGTAGACTATAGTGCCTACATGGAAATCTTTCTTATTAGCTAACAGCTGAGTGAGCTTTTCCAGACTGAGAAGCATAAATAGCTGAGATATACAATATAGAGTAAGTTCCTAGTTGAACTCACGGTGATAGATTTATATCACCAAGGCTCCTATAGTGGTATCTTTGACGAATCAATAGCCCTAAATACTAGGCACTGTTCTATATTGTATCAAAGTAAGTCTAGAATTATATAGTAGAGTGCTCACACATACATATGCTGTACTGGGTATCACTTATGGTGTTGTTTTAGGTTTGAATTTGAGTATTTACATTGATATACCATTTTTTTTTTATTTTTATTTTTTTTGTCCCTCTCCCTTGATCTTTTTCCTATCTGTTTTTCATTTTATTAAATGAAAAGGGTTTAGAAGCAAGGAATAATTCACCCACATTTTGGATTAGATTAAATCACAGAGAGTGGTAGTTTAATAAGGATTCCTGATTTAAAATATTGTGTCACTTTTTTGAGAATAATTTTTTTTTTTTTTTTTTTTTTCCTCTCCCCGAAAATTTCGCACTTAAAGTAGGGTTTCATAAGAGTCTCACTTAAAGATAATCTAGTAAGATACTACCAGGGTAAACCTTTCAGATAAATACCTAGTGTTGTTTAAGATAAACACTAGCTGTTCTCCGTTCATGGATAAGTACATGCAGCAAAGGAGTTCTCCTTCTAATATGGCCCCCAAATCCCGAGAAAAGAAGGGGAGCAGCAGGAACCTGGACTCTAGCACTGTATCCCCTTTGGATAAAAGTGTCTCCAATCCCTCCCCTAGTAATTTGATGGAATTTGCAGCCAAAGTAGCTAAAATATTGACACCACAATTCGATTCGATCAAACAGGAGATTAGAAATGAGATATCAATCCTCACTTCAGAGGTTAGACAGTTCTCAACCAGACTAGATGAAATAGAAAATCGGATCTCAGATCTGGAAGATAGACTTAATGTCAGTGATCCGATAATGGACACCCATAGCAAATCCATTCTCGCGCTGCAAGCCAAGGTTGAAGACCTTGAGGATCGGTCGAGGCGAAACAACCTCAAAGTAATTGGCTTACCCGAGTCTCCTGAGTTTCAAGATTTGATGAATTTTGTCACTGTCACATTACCACAAGCTCTGCAGATCCCGGCTCCTGCTGCTCCCTTCCTGATTGAAAGGGCTCATAGGATAGGCCAAAGACGCGAACAGAACGAGCTAACGAGACCTAGGCCGGTAATTTTCAAGTTTGTTAACTTTCAGGATAAATTAACATTCCTTAAGTATTATAGGAAATGTGGCTCTCTCTCTTTGGATTCACATAAACTACTATTGTTTCAGGATTTCTCTTCAGAAACATTAACCAAAAGAAGAGATATGTCCTTTTTTTATGGGAGGCTACTGAAAGAGAACTTCAATATTAGGTTAATTTACCCAGCAAAGCTAATAGTGCAGAAAGATGGTAACACACATACACTTAACAATGTTATGGAGGCTGAGACATTCTGTAGGGAGGCAGGGGTCCCATGATTATGCTTCCTTTACTATGAGATGATAGCTTGGCGCACAGAAGTTGAACATTATATTACGTAGAGTTAATGGAAGGGGGATTATGGGTTTTTGAATTTAAGAATATGATAATTTTAGAAATGGTGTTTTTTTTTTATGTTGTCACGGGACTTGTGTGGGGGAGGGCTGTGCCCCCCCCCCCCCTTTTTTTTTTGTCTTCTCTCTCCCCCCTCCTCCCTCACTCCCTAGGTCCTTGTTATGGCCCTCTATGGGGAAAGGTTTACTTTACATTGATGTGTGAAGAAAGGTGTTGTGAATCCTTTACTCTCCTTGATAGATATGAGTCCAACATGATGAATAGTATTGAGGATGTCTAATCTTAATTTCTTGTCTTGGAATATAGGGGGCATCAATTCCCCTATTAAAAGGAAATCTATAATAAAACATTTGGGTAAATTTAAACCGGATATAGTCTTCCTACAAGAAGTACATCTCGAGGCTAGTGAAATACCCAAACTTAAAGCTAAGTGGGTGGGGGAAGTGGTGGTGGCTCCATTCACTTCTAGGAAGAGGGGGGTGGCATTATTATTGGATCGTGGGTTAGATTATATGATAGGCAATATTGAACGTGACCCCGACGGGAGATTCTTAATAGTGGAATTAGCAATTAAAGGTATTAAATATACACTCTGCAATATATATGGCCCTAATCAAGTTGACCAAAATTTTTGGTCTGTCCTATTAGTTAAACTACATAGCTTCATAGGAACGAATTTAATCATTGCGGGTGATTTTAACCTAATAGCAGATCCCTCCCTGGATAATGCCAATAATAAGATGCTAAACTCCAGAGGTAGGAAAATGAGAATATTTCAGAGATTATGTTCCCATCTGGGAATGGTTGATCTATGGCGAGTTCAGAACCCGGATGTCCGCTCTTATACTTGTATTTCGCATGCGCAGAGATCGTTCTCTAGACTAGACTATTTTTTGATCTCAGAAACTATGCTAACGCAGAATTGGTTCACCAGAATTGAAGATATTGTCATCTCTGACCATGCGGTTATATCATTGGGTCTTAGGACCGTAGGCAGACGGCCTGGTCAGAACTATATTTCCTTTCCTAGACATTTGACTAATAACATTAAGTTTCAGAACCATCTCCGATTGAAATGGGCTGAATATCTTAATAATAATCATAATTACATAGATAAGGTTGAGACATTCTGGGAGGCTTCTAAAGCCGTCTTACGCGGAGAGATCAAGTCCTATACACTTTACTTATCAAAAAGCAGTAGTCTAGGGATTAGACAATTAGCCAACCGTGTGAAGAATGCATATAGAGCGTATATTACTAGGCGCACGAAAGAACGTTGGGATACCTACGTTACAGCGAAGACACTCCCGGACTCATTCCTGAAGCAGATTAGTGCCCAGGAAGAACTCAGAATGAAAGCAAGGTATGGAGGGTTCACGGGTAGATCAGCAAAGTTCCTAGCAAGGCTAGCCAAAGCTTCCCCTAGATGTGCAATCACCTCTATTAAACAGGGAACCTTGAGATACACAAGTCACACAGATATAGAAAAGGTATTTTTTGACTTTTTCCAGGATCTATATACTCAAGAGCCTATCAATCTACAGACAAAAGAGACATTCTGGAGGAAGATTAAAATCCCACGTATAGCCATAGAAGCCAGAGATGCCATCAATGCTCCTATTACGGAAGAGGAAATAATGTGGGCAATTAAGAACGCGAAACCCAATAAAGCAGCTGGTCCAGATGCTCTCCCTATAGAATATTATAGAATCCTCCAACCCCAGGTGATTCCCATATTAGTTAAGTTATTTAATTTTTACTTTTCCGAAAATAAGAGCTGTTCTACATCCTTTACAGCTGCAAATATCTCACTGATCCTTAAAAAGGGGAAAGATCCCGAATTACCAAGTTCCTATAGACCTATTTCGGTCTTAAATACCGACTATAAGTTGCTTGCGTCCATCATAGCCTTACGATTAAAACCCTATATGGGTGATTTAATTCATGAGAATCAATCTGGCTTTATGCATGGTCGTAAATCGACAAGGAACATAAGGAAGCTATTAATCCTGATTGAATCTTTCTGGAATATATATAAAACTAAGGAATCTTATGGAAGCGTTGATATGGCTATTCTGACAGTCGATGCGGAAAAGGCTTTCGACAGGGTCAGTTGGGATCATTTGTTCTCCTCATTAGATGAATTTGGGTTCTCGGGCTCTTTTAACAATTATATACGTTTAATTTACAGTTCCCCTTCCTCCGCGGTTATTATTAATAATACCTCTACCCAGCGATTTAAACTTTTCAGAGGGACCAGGCAGGGTTGCCCACTTTCCCCCTTCCTGTTTAATCTTAGCATAGAACCACTGGCCATTTTAATACGGCAAGAATTGGAGGGGATTGCATTAGCGCGGGAGAAACTGATTCTTCTTCTCTACGCGGATGATCTACTCCTATTTCTATCTAACCTTGCAGTGTCATTACCTATACTACAGAATATTACCCGAGAGTTCGGGGAAATCTCAGGGTTTAAGATTAATACATCTAAATCTGAACTTATGTGGATAGATAAAAATCCTGTACTGCAGCTGGATCATCCCTTCAGGGAGGTCCCACAGATTACTTACCTGGGCTTACGATTATCTAGAAACCCGGAGGAATGGTATGGATTAAACTACAGGTCAGTAATGGATTCCTGTAAGAGTAAACTAGACGAATGGACTAGGCTTCCTATCTCACTAACAGCTTGAGTGACTTTGATTAAAACAATCATCTTCCCAAAGCTCCTTTATATTATGCAAAACATCCCATGGTTCCTACATAAGAGAGATATCACCATATATAATAAGGCCTGCTCCAAATTTTTATGGAATGGCAAAAGACCGCGGATTGCTGTAGGTAGGCTCATGAATTCCAAGACATCAGCAGGTTTGGCTCTCCCCGATATCCAGACATATAATCTGGTTATAATAGCTAGATTCGCATTTGACTGGCTAACGGGGAAGGAGCAAATTACGTCGTTTATGTGGGAATCACAGCTTGTGGCCCCATTTAAACTGAAAGCCCTATTACACTGTCCACTTCACTCCCTTCTAATATATTCTATCTAGACACTCTGAAGAATGTCATTATTGCTTGGCAGAGACTCTGTACAGAAATGGGCAACTCGCCCCATGTTTCACAATACCTACCTATAGTGGGTAATCCAGAATTTATTCCTGGTCTATCGAATCGGATATTCATAGATTGGGAAGATAAAGGTCTCCAGACCTTATGCCAGCTGCGGGATACGGGAGGGCATACATTGTTATTCCAAGAATTGGTGTCCCGGTTTGATATAGGGCCACGGGAGTTCTATGCCTACCGTCAAGTTAGGCACTTTCTCCAAGAGATAACTACGAAATATGGGAATGACTGGTCCCTGGGTGAACTGCAGACTAGGATTTCAATATATGCAGCAGGAATATATTCAATTTCCCCCTTATACCTACTATTAAAACAAAAATCATCCAAAGCACAAGTAGACGAGATGGTGGTTAGATGGGCTAATCTATTCTCGGATATAGATGAGCAGTCTATCATAGAGAGCTTTAAAATAATGCAACAGTCCTGGGTCCCGACATCCTGGAGGGAGTCCGAGATAAAAATCGGGCTACAGAGATATCTTACGCCTGCTGCGTTAGCCAAATGGTATAAAAAAGAAGCCCTTTGCTCTAGATGTTCAAATACCGGTGCTGACCTCTTTCATTGTCTATGGAGTTGTCCTAAGGTATCTCAATATTGGGGGAAAATTATATATTGGATGACAGCTGTCTTGAAGTTGGATTATAAAATATCCCCTATTGAGATCTTCTTCTTGGTAAAATATCGGCACTCAATTAAGAATCATAAGTTGATAAATACTATCATCTTATCGGCACAGAATCTTATATTTAAGACATGGAAAGCAACTGCCTTGCCCACAATGGCACAATTTAAAAGGGCCTTAACTGATCAGTTCATAATAGAACAGATTAATCTACCTTATCCACAAGAAAAACATCTAGTAGTATTTTTTAAAAAATGGGAGATATTTCTAAGATCGCTACCCCTATTGCACCAAAAAAAATTAATTAAACCTTTTAGTAACTCGGAATATCTACAGTTGAATGTATTGGCAGGTCACTTCCCTGGCGAATGGGCAATGGACTTTGAGTAAGTGTTTGGGGGTGAGATGAGGGGGGGGGGGACGGAGAAGAGCGTTTCCCGTTTCCCTTTTTTTTTTTTTTTGTTTTGTTTTGTCTTGTCTTGTTTTGTTTTGTCTTGTTTTGTTTGTTTGTTTGTCTTTGTGGTGTCCTGTTTGTGGTTTGGGTTGGGGGGTCCGGATACTGGCCATACTGTAATTTTGGTAGCGTACATATAATGTGAGGATAGAAGGTAAGAAAAAAAAAAACTGAATCGAAGAAAGCATAGCGAGTTTTCCAAGGGCCATCTGGTTACACTACACAATTTTAGCTAAATCTGAATGCGCACTTTAAAAGACAGCACTGAGAACTGTTTTCAACCAGTCACGGCTACTACTGACTCATTGGTTTGGTTCACCTTGGTTGTACCTAATTGTGTATGGATTTGTATATAATCACTGTTTCCCATTACCTTTAGTTTAAGAAAGAAGGTAAACTTTTAATTATAAATGTCTTTTCATTTTTTAATACACAGACATATGCACTTATGGATAAAGGTTTTTTCTTTTTCTTTTTAGTTGATGTCTATACAGCACATTATTTTCCCCATAAAGGATTTATGACAAATATGTTTTTTTTCTATTGGTTCTCAAATAGCACAGTTTATGATGCACTATATTAACTCGAATATTGTATGTATGTGTTTTTTGTTCTTTTTGTCCTTTTCCCACTGTCACTGTATGTGGACAAAGCATTTGTTTGTAATTATTTATAACTTCAATAAAAAAATGTTTAAAAAAAAAATAAAAAAAAAATATAATTTAAATCTAACGAAATAAAATAATTCTTATTAAATAAATTATTCCTATTTAAAGCTAAATACTTACCTGTAAAATAAACCCTAATATAGCTACAATATAAATTATAATTATATTGTAGCTATTTTAGGATTAATATTTATTTTACAGGCAACTTTGAAATTATATTAACCAGGTACAATAGCTATTAAATAGTTAATAACTATTTAATAGTTACCTAGTTAAAATAATTACAAAATTACCTGTAAAATAAATCCTAACCTAAGTTACAATTAAACCTAACACTACACTATCAATAAATTAATTAAATACAATACCTACAATTATCTACAATTAAACCTAACACTACACTATCAATAAATTAATTAAATACAATACCTACAAATAAATACAATGAAATAAACTAACTAAAGTACAAAAAATAAAAAAGAACTAAGTTACAAAAAATAAAAAAATATTTACAAACATTAGAAAAATATTATAACAATTTTAAACTAATTACACCTACTCTAAGCCCCCTAATAAAATAACAAAGCCCCCCAAAATAAAAAAATTCCCTACCCTATTCTAAATTAAAAAAGTTCAAAGCTCTTTTACCTTACTAGCCCTGAAAAGGGCCCTTTGTGGGGCATGCCCCAAAGAATTCAGCTCTTTTGCCTGTAAAAAAAAACAATACCCCCCCCCAACATTACAACCCACCACCCACATACCCCTAATCTAACCCAAACCCCCCTTAAATAAACCTAACACTAAGCCCCTGAAGATCTTCCTACCTTATCTTCACCATACCAGGTTCACCGATCCGTCCACCGAAGTCTTGATCCAAGCCTCCGAAATCTTGATCCAAGCCCAAGCAGGGGCTGAAGAGTGACGTCCATCCTCCGGCTGAAGTCTTGATCCAAGCGGGCAGAAGAGGACATCCGGACCAGCAAACATCTTCATCCAAGCCGCATCTTCTATGTTCTTCAATCCGATGACGACCGGCTGATCTTCAAGACCTCCAGCGCGGATCCATCCATCTTCACCGACGACTTCCCGACGAATGACGGTTCCTTTAAGGGACGTCATCCAAGATGGCGTCCCTCGAATTCCGATTGGCTGATAGGATTCTATCAGCCAATCGGAATTAAGGTAGGAAAATTCTGATTGGCTGATGGAATCAGCCAATCAGAAACAAGTTCAATCCGATTGGCTGATCCGATCAGCCAATCAGATTGAGCTTGCATTCTATTGGCTGTTCCGATCAGCCAATAGAATGCGAGCTCAATCTGATTGGCTGATCAGATCAGCCAATAGGATTGAACTTGATTCTGATTGGCTGATTCCATCAGCTAATCAGAATTTTCCTACCTTAATTCCGATTGGCTGATAGAATCCTATCAGCCAATCGGAATTCGAGGGACGCCATCTTGGATGACGTCCCTTTAAGGAACCGTCATTCGTCGAGAAGTCGTCGGTGAAGATGGATGGATCCGCGCTGGAGGTCTTGAAGATCAGCCGGTCGTCATCGGATTGAAGAACATAGAAGATGCGGCTTGGATGAAGATGTTTGCCCGTCCGGATGTCCTCTTCTGCCCGCTTGGATCAAGACTTCAGCCGGAGGATGGACGTCACTCTTCAGCCCCCGCTTGGGCTTGGATCAAGATTTCGGAGGCTTGGATCAAGACTTCGGTGGATGGATCGGTTAACCTGGTATGGTGAAGATAAGGTAGGAAGATCTTCAGGGGCATAGTGTTAGGTTTATTTATGGGGGGTTTGGGTTAGATTAGGGGTATGTGGGTGGTGGGTTGTAATGTTGGGGGGGTATTGTATGGTTTTTTTTTACAGGCAAAAGAGCTGAATTCTTTGGGGCATGCCCCACAAAGGGCCCTTTTCAGGGCTGGTAAGGTAAAAGAGCTTTGAACTTTTTTAATTTAGAATAGGGTAGGGCATTTTTTTTATTTTGGGGGGCTTTGTTATTTTATTAGGGGGCTTAGAGTAGGTGTAATTAGTTTAAAATTGTTGTAATATTTTTTTAATGTTTGTAAATATTTTTTTATTTTTTGTAACTTAGTTCTTTTTTATTTTTTGTACTTTAGTTAGTTTATTTCATTGTATTTATTTGTAGGTATTGTATTTAATTAATTTATTGATAGTGTAGTGTTAGGTTTAATTGTAGATAATTGTAGGTATTGTATTTAATTAATTTATTGATAGTGTAGTGTTAGGTTTAATTGTAACTTAGGTTAGGATTTATTTTACAGGTAATTTTGTAATTATTTTAACTAGGTAACTATTAAATAGTTATTAACTATTTAATAGCTATTGTACCTGGTTAATATAATTACAAAGTTGCCTGTAAAATAAATATTAATCCTAAAATAGCTACAATATAATTATAATTTATATTGTAGCTATATTAGAGTTTATTTTACAGGTAAGTATTTAGCTTTAAATAGGAATAATTTATTTAATAAGAATTATTTTATTTCGTTAGATTTAAATTATATTTAACTTAGGGGGGTGTTAGTGTTAGGTTTAGACTTAGCTTTAGGGGTTAATACATTTATTATAGTAGCGGCGAGCTCCGGTCGGCAGATTAGGGGTTAATAATTGAAGTTAGGTGTCGGCGATGTTAGGGAGGGCAGATTAGGGGTTAATACTATTTCTTATAGGGTTATTGCGGTGGGAGTGAGGCGGATTAGGGGTTAATAACTTTATTATAGTAGCGGTGAGATGCGGTCGGCAGATTAGGGGTTAATTATTGTAGGTAGCTGGCGGCGACGTTGTGGGGGGCAGATTAGGGGTTAATAAATATAATATAGGGGTCGGCGGTGTTAGGGGCAGCAGATTAGGGGTACATAGGGATAATGTAGGTTGCGGCGGTATACGGAGCGGCAGATTAGGGGTTAATAATAAAATGCAGGGGTCAGCGATAGCGGGAGCGGCAGATTAGGGGTTAATAAGTGTAAGGTTAGGGGTGTTTAGACTCGGGGTACATGTTAGGGTGTTAGGTGCAGACATAAGAAGTGTTTCCCCATAGGAAACAATGGGGCTGCGTTAGGAGCTGAATGCTGCTTTTTTGCAGGTGTTAGGTTTTTTTTCAGCTCAAACTGCCCCATTGTTTCCTATGGGGGAATCGTGCACGAGCACGTTTTTGAAGCTGGCCGCGTCCGTAAGCACCGCTGGTATAGAGAGTTGAAGTTGCGGTAAATATGCTATACGCTCCTTTTTTGGAGCCTAACGCAGCCCTTCTGTGAACTCTAAATACCAGCGGTATTTAAAAGGTGCGGCCAGAAAAAAGCACGCGTAGCTAATGCACCCCTTTGGCCGCAAAACTCTAAATCTAGGCGTATATGCACTATCTAATTCATGAAAGAAAATTTTGGGTTTTATGTCCCTTTAAGATGACTAAGATGTAGACTATGATGCCTATTTATCAAATGTCTGTCGGACCTGATCTGACAGTGCGGATCAGGTCTGACAGACATCTCTGAATGCGGAGAGAGCAATACTCTCTCCGTATTAAGCATTGCACCAGCAGCTCACAAGAGCTGCTGGTGCAACACCGCCCCCTGCAGACTCGCAGCCAATGGGCCGCCAGCAGGGGGGTGTCAATCAACCCAATCGTACTCGATCGGGTTGAATTGTTGCGATCTCGCTGCTTCATAACTGCTGTTTCTGGCGAGTCTGAAGAATCAGATATAATAAAATAAATAATATATACAGGACTACATGGAGAGCACATACTACTTAAGCATGTAATTAGTTTAAGCAAGAATAGAGAGAAACATTAAATACCTATATATTCTCATTATTATAAGCAAGGCAACAGAACAAGCTTAACACTGAAATGCTAATATGAGGGACTGGTTTAGATTACATATATGTTTAGAACTGGCCCAATACATTAATCTGTAGTTAGTGTAAAGCACCATAGCACTGTTATGTTTATTGAGCTGTATAATGTAGTCGTAATGGTATAATTTCCTATGAAAATAGTTGTACTGACAGCTCCACTCAGCAGTTATGAAATAGATTTTACTCATTCTGAGTTACTGTCTGAGACCTGGAACATGCCAGCTAGTACCTGATTTTGTTTGCTTATAAAATATTATCTAAGATGTTTAGTGTGGAATGCCTGACAAGAGTGGGAGATATTTCTACTACTAAAAGTTTATAGTGTCTGACGAGCTATGAGTTTAAATTCAGCAGTAAACATTGGTTTGCATGAGAAGAATAATACATAAACTACACAATCAATAACAGACTATAATAATATTAACAGCCTAATAAACAATATGTGGGAAAATTGTAGGTAACTAGTCGATGCATAACCATCCCAGGATGGCTAGCATTAATAGGTCTATATGAAATATCTTGTCTAGATAAGGCACCATTCATCTAACTCATGTACTAATTTTAGAAAGTGTAGCTTGGGAAGAAGGCATCATAATACATTTCTAAATAATACTCTAGAGGGCTAAAATAGCATGCGTAATCGAACAGTGGTGCTATTGGTGTATATATTATATATTGCTAGCCTTTTATAATTATTAGAGACCTGAAGTAGATTGTACCTATAGCAAGTGGGAAAAAACATAATATTGCCGCAGACTGCACCTTTCCCATCTTACTAAGGTATAAATAGTAGTATAAAACAGAACAAATCTATTCATCAACTCACATGAGTATCATGGCAATTATAGTTTAGCGTTCCATCTAACATGTATCAGTTGGATTCTCATATAAAGCACAGGCAGCCAAGAGAGCAGGGCGCACTAAGATGAGAAGTTTAAAAAGTTTCTCAGCCTACCCCAGATCTCAGCATGAAGTAAAGAATGGTTATATGGCCAGGAAGCAAAAATTTGCTGGCCCAGAGGTTTTCCAGCAATCTGTAGCCTACGCATGTTGTGCAGCCCTCTCTATCATGGGGATAAGGACTATAGAAGTGTCTGATAGGATGTTGAGCTTGCAGAAACTTTATGGCAAGAGTGGGTAATGCAGATGTCTCTGTGCGCTAGTGCTCGATATCGGTTAACCATAGGAAGACTCCTTTATATTTTCCCTGGAAACTGGGGTCAAGCGGATCAATCTGTATGTTATCAGAAGCGTTCTCTTGAAAGCAGACATCAGATCCAGGGGTAAGTCTACCTGGGGAGTCAGATAGATCCTCAATAGAGCTTTGCAGAGGAGGGAGGTCTACAGACTCGTATGCCTCCACAGCCCGTGGATGAAGAGATGAGAGAGTTGCTAGCTTGTCATATATAGAGTTCAGATCTTTCTTTAATTCCAGGTAATGGTCTTGAATAATTTGGGTCATCCCAGTCTCTCATCTGTTTAGGGGCTCCATATACTCTTAGTTGAATTACTGCGCACCTTTAGCTCCTCGTGGTTTAGAAAATGGCCTCTCTACGGATGTGTGTAGTGCCGAGCAGTGTGATAAAATAGAGCTCTGATCTGTTACACCCAAATCTCCTCTTGTCACCGGGCTTTGCAGATGTAATTTTTAGTGTGGTAGTCATCAGCAGTTGAAGCCCTAGATAGCCTTGAGTGGTTAATAAAGTGTAAAATGTAGATATCTATCGGGAGCTTTCTTATTGTGCGACTGCTCAGGCTCTCAGCTAGCTCCGCCCCTGTTTTAATTCTGATTGGAACCTTCTAATTGGGTTACAGATAGGACATCACAGGCTTCTCGATCTTTGAGCTGCTTACTGATAAGAACTAAGAACACTAAATAAAAACTGTTCTGGGCTTGTTGCTCAAAATATC
The DNA here is from genome assembly GCF_027579735.1 of Bombina bombina. Taxonomy (NCBI): domain Eukaryota; kingdom Metazoa; phylum Chordata; class Amphibia; order Anura; family Bombinatoridae; genus Bombina; species Bombina bombina. Next base: position 252,067,800 of record NC_069500.1, read on the forward strand.
TCAGTCTCTTTGGGACTGCTCATCAGTATCACCATATCACTACCATTTTAAAATGCATCATCCATCAGCCACACCTAGCCCTCTCTCTTTCCCCCATTATAGATGTTTGACTATGCACATAATATTGATAACGTGTTATATAAATAAGATTTCTATTGTGATATTACTGGATCATTATAAAAAAGATGAAAATTTGTATTGTGATTACGTTTTGTGTTGTACTGTGCTACAACCCTATATTTAAATTACATCAATAAAGATATTATGCTTCAGATAAATATATACAGTTGCAAGAAAAAGTTTTTGAACTCTTCGGAATTACCTGGATTTCTGCATTGATTACTTATAAAATGTATTCTGATCTTCATCTAAGTCACAATTATAGACAAACTCAATCTGACTAAACTAATAACACACAAACAGTTCTACTTTCAAATTTGTACTCAAGACATTGAGTAATCAATCACAGTGCAGGCTGGAAAAAGTAAGGGAACCCTTGAATTTAGTAACTTGTAGATAATTTTTTAGCAGAAGAAAGATCCACCAAATATTTCCTATAGCTGCTTGTACAACCTTGAGAATGGATTTTGGACTAGTTCTCCCTGCAAACCTGTTTCAGTTTATTAATATTTCTGGGTTGTCTTGATTGTACAGCCTTCTTCAAGATGGCCACAGCACCTCAATTGGTTTAAGATCAAGACTATGGCTTGGCCAGTCCAAAATTCAAATCTTCTTATTTCAGCCATTCTTTAGCTGATTTACTTGTGGGCTTTGGGTCATTCACCTGTAAAATGTCTTGATAAACTTTTGAATTAATTGTGCAATCAATAATTGCAAGGCATCCAGGCCCTGAGGCTGCAAAGCAGCCCTAAACCATGATGTTGAAGACCATGATGTTCCCTTCACCATGTTTCACAGTTAGGATGACGTTTTGGTGTTGGTGTGCAGTGCTGTTTTCACTCTACACATAACATTGTGCATTTTTGCCTAAAAGTTTAACTTTTATCATTTGTCTACAGTCTAAGACACGCCAAAATGTTTTCTTTCATCAGCAGTGGTTTCCATTGTGGTATCCTTTCATGAACAAGATTCACTTACTTTTCCCAGCCTGCACTGTATATAATTACTCAATATCTTCAATAAGTAAAACTGTTTTTGTGTTATTACTTTAGTCAGATTGTGTTTGTCTATAATCTATATAACTTAGATGAAGATCAGACCACATTTTAAAAGTAATCAATGATGTGATTCAGGTAATTCCAAAGGGTTCACAAACTTTTTGTTTGCACAGGATTTCACAATCCTGGACGCCTACACTGTATCGTCTATTAATTACATATTATTACTAAAATGTAATTACTATTTTAATCTGGCCCATTTGTAGAGAGTTTGTCTTACTGTGGATTGATGAACAACTGGATGTTCAGCAATGCTTTTGTAACTTTTTCCAGCTTCATGCATCTCTATAATATGTCTTCTAAGGTCCATTGAAAGTTGTTAAGATCGAGGCATGGTTTACCCTAACCAATCTTTCTTAAGAATAACAGATTTATCACTAACCATGCTTTATGTACCTTTATTTAAAGGGCATGGCACCTGTGCAACCCACACTTTGAATCTTATCGCCTTAAAGAAAGAACCTGACTCTAAATACCTCTTGGGGAAATCATTAACAGAAAGATTCACTTACTTTTTCCAGCCTGCACTGTATATTATTACTCAACATCTTCAATAAGTAAAATTGTTTTTGTGTTATTACTTTAGTCAGATTATGTTTGTCTATAATCTATATAATTTAGATGAAGATCAGACCACATTTTATAAGTAATAAATGAGGTGATTCAGGTAATTCCAAAGGGTTCACAAACTTTTTGTTTGCACAGGATTTCACAATCCTGGACTCCTACACTGTATCGTCTATTAATTACATATTATTACTAAAACTTAATTACTATTGTAATTTGGCCTATTTGCGACTGACTTTTAAATTTTGATAACTCAAACTAATTTCCAGCTGATTTTACTGCCAGTTATATACCAGTCTGTTAATTATTTGCTTGTACAGAAACATAACTTATACTAAAATGGCACTAACATCAAATTACTGATTACATTCATTACAAGGAATCCCACTAGACCCCCAAGGACTTCATTAGATGCATTAAAGAAAGGAGGCACAAGGGACCGCAATAGACCCTCGAGCATCTAATTCAAATAAAACATAGATGGACTATGTAACTCTACCATACTTTCATACAGCACTAGGGATGCATAAAAATGAACCGTGTCTCTTATTGGAAACTCCTAGAGCCCATTATAGAGAAGGTTCATGGAAAGATCAGGTGCCTTCAGCTAGACTCACTGAGACTCAGGGTGTTATTATATATAATTAGAAATAGATATGTGCTGTTGGATTACCCAGTATTTAATAAAGATGACACTTGAAGCAACCTAACAGGTCTAACCTCTCAAAATTACTCTTATGCTGACTTGAACTATCAGGTGATTATGTCCTGGACTATATTTATAAATTATTCAGACTGAAATGCTTCAGGGAATAATGCCTGTTAATATTTGTGAAAATTGTTGCATGAATAGCTAATATTATTACTATATGCTGGCACTTTAAAAGATTTACAGGTAGGTGCAACCTCTTTGCTTACTGTTGTGCTAGCTGAAAATTAAATTGCAAGCCGGGTTCTATATTGCGTTAAACAATGTATCAATATGCTTTAACACTTCCTTTTGCTAGTGGTTTACTAACAATCACTTTCAAATTCGATGGAAGAAAAGTTGGAAAAACACTTCAGGATACTTTAATATTACAGCAAACATTTTGTTTGCACTAAATTGAATTTTGATTGGAAACCAGTTACTATTTGCTTGCATTATTGTCTTAAGTCCATGCAATCTGCAGTTTAACACACTGCTGGGTGTGAGGTTACATATCTGCCTGGCCACCTCAGTTGTGAGTTGAGCCAATCAAAATCCATAGATTTAGACTTAAATGCAGAATAAGCTCCTGGAACTGAGACATATGGCCCAATTTTCTAAAGCTCTCTGGTCTGGCAAGATTTTATAAGACGCCTTGTCAGTATTACAAGTTGAAGGTTCCCAGTGATCTATATCACCTGCTGGAGTCTATGAAATTGATAACAAATAGCTTTATTTTGTTATACTTAAGTATTAGTTGTGATAAAGCTGTGTTAACATAAACAGGAGAAATTATACTATGCTATGTGCAGAACATTGGAATGACAATTATTTACAGTAAATACATAATTAAAACCTTTATTAAAAATGAATATTGCATAAATACATGGTTTTTTTTACAAGTTTTGATCTACTTAACGGCAAAGGGGTCCAATGCACTTCTATATATGTCTATATATGTGTACATATATATTTATGTGTTTATATGTGTATATATATATATAAATATGTAAATATATATATATATATATATACACATATAAATACATAAATATATATATATTTATAAATACATATATATATTTCATTAGACATGTATATATATGTATCTCTATGTTAAAGTCCTTTGCCAGCTTTCTTTTCTAACACCTAAGATCTCCTATCTTTGAGCCGTTATATCTTTTTTGTGAAATATTTTTTCAAGTAATTTTTATTTGACAGTGCTATTATGAGTGTAACTGCACTTTGTAATGTATTTTTTATGTGTTTTGTGCAACTTTTTAATTTCTTGAAACAGTTAACTACGGCTCTGAGATTGCGGTAATGATTCTAGCTTAAATTTCAATTGCGCTAACGAGATTATGTTAACGCTCGCCTTGTAATACGAGCAGTAGGCCAATGAGCGCAAATCCTCGCGATATACCCTTTATCGCTCTGGCACAAATGATTGCGCTCTACTCGTAATCTAGCCCTAAAAATAGAACACTATAATATTGTTATTTTGTATACAGATTTGATCTATTATTAAAATTCCATTATTTGATATTATAAAGTGTGTTTTATTATTAATATTTTGCAATTTCTCTGACAGCAACAAACATGAATCATTAATAAAGTATTCTAAACCCTGCAATGTTTATAATAGAAAATGAATGAAAACCTTATTTATTACACGTGGGCTGATCTTTTGCTCTGTAGTTACTGTCTCCAGCTCTTAGGACAGATGGAAAGCAAAGATAAGATTTGATACATTGACCGTGAAGAGGAAATTACTTGCTTGTTTTTCCCACCTTCATTTTACTTGTGATCAAATTAAAATATCTTTCCAGTACTCTCTGTCTGCATTTTTTTAAATTGTATTAACAATTTGATATTATTAAAAGTATTACATAGTATAAATTTAAAACATGTTAATCAATTATTCCTTTAAATGCTGAGCTCCAGTGCTGAGCTGTTTTGGAGTTTTAGGTGCTGCTCACATTTCAGTCCTAGTGTATTGTAGGTATTGTTTTTAGTGAGAAACTCATACACATTACTGTATATATTGGGGGGGTTTAAGCAGACTTTATGTAAATATCATGACGTGAGAATTATACAACAAAGCGCGTAAATAAAATGTATGGTGTGTATATATAGGGTAAAGACAATTGTGTGTGTTTCTTTGTGTTTCCAAATAAATTCACATTTTTATCAATTGTTACAGGGACTTACAGAACATATTTTTAATTTTAATTTTTAACCCCTCAATGACTTGACGTACCATGTAAATCACCGGTTGTTTAGGGTTTCTTTGTTTGTAAAAGTGCGGGTCCTGTCGCAAAAGATGGGACCACACTATTATACCCTCCCTCCTCCCTTCTGGTCACTGGAAATAATGGCAAGAGCATGCTATTAGTAACTCAAACCCCATAAAAAGACCATATTATATATAAATAAATATATATATATATATATATATATATATATATATATACACACACACACACACACACACATAGATATACTGTAGATATATAGATATATTTATTCAAATATTTCCAAAATTCCCATTTTATATCAGAAAAAAAAATATCAGAATCTTTCTGACACAGCCAAGGTTGATAATTCCCACAATATTTGATCAATTTTCCTATAATGGCAATGACGACACCGATAAGGACTTTCTCATCACCAAACCACAAAATAGGGTTAAAGGAGTCCATGTGTTTTTGTGTTTTTGCAATTGGATAGAGTGGTATTTCTCATTAGTGTTAAACCATTTGAATTTCATTTGTATATTGGCATGATGGGTATACTAGGCATGTTTGTCAAATTATTTTTGTAAACTTTTAAAAAAGTTTCCTATTTGCTAAGAATTTCTTCTAAAATCAAGAAGAACTCTGCAGGAAATGTTTTTCAATAAGTAGAAAGTGGCCACAATGTATATCATCTTCTAAGTTGGGATTTTAAAGGGACATTATACACTCATTTTTTCTTTGCATAAATGTTTTGTAGATTATCTATTTAGATAGCCCATAAAGTTTGTTTGTTTTTTAAATGTATAGTTTTACTTATTTTTAAATAACATTGCTCTGATTTTCAGACTCCTAACCAAGCCCCAAAGTTTTTTGAGAATACCGTCAGCTACCTACTCCAGCTTGCTCCTATTTGTGTAAAGGGTCTTTTCATATGCAAAAGAAGGGGGAGGGGGAGAGTGTCTTATTTCCCACTTGCAGTGGGCTTTCCAACTACATTTTCAACAGAGCTAAACTGAGAGCTTCTAACTACGTTTTTAAACAGTTTTATACTGGATTTTTATATCAGTATCTGTGCATCTTATTCTTTATAGTAGTGTCTATTACATGCAGTTATATGAAAATTGGTGTATTCCTTTTAACAGTCCTCATACTGTAAATTGTGAAAACATTGAGTTTTCTCAAAACAAAAGTTTAAATTCGGTAGAGAGCAAGGTCTGCGTTTTCCAAATTTATATTATGTAAGAAGATAGTGACACTAGGTTATTGTAAATCGAGATTTCTGTTTTCTATGAAAACCAGTCATGCAAAAGGTGAGATATCATTATAAGCTATGTGCATAGATATCATGTTGATTAATTCATCTATATATGAAATTTCTGTACTGTAAGTATCATTAAGGACCTGAAATCAGACCTTTCAACCCAGACCCCTCTCTATTCTCAAATACACATTGCAGACAGGATGTCCCAAAACTACAAAGAGAACATTTTGTTTCCCAACTAGAAGGTATAAACTTCAAAAGAGCTTGTGTTCTATGATCTATATCAGGTTAAAATCTAATTTAAATTGACAAGATAAACGTGTTACCTAGAGATGCCCCCTGTGGATCGCAGCCTAGAAGTCTACAGTGGTCAGTATTTGAAGTTAGCAAAATCCCAGGAGGATAATTGATTTAACACAGGCAAATGATGGGACAAAGAATTCCCTTTGAATTCCTGAACCCTTACATGCTTTCTGAAAGGGACACTGGCAAATGTAATAATACTGGGACTTAAAGTTAATTTGAAATTAATTGTATAATTTTCAGATCTATTTAAAATACTCAGTATTATATATAAATAATATTTGTGAGTTTGGGAAATGTGTCCAATGTGTATATAATATTTGTTTGAGTCTAAGAGATACATCACGTTACACACCGTGATAAGTATGAAGTGCAATGAATATATACCTGTATGATATTTAAATGATTTGCAAATGATATTTAGAATGTATAAAAGGTTCCATATTCTGAAATGGGCAATGCCTGTGTAGTTTGTGCTATGAATTGTATCAAATAGTAAAATAGTTTAATGCACTCAATATTAAAGTGATATCCACAGATGCAATATTTGTAGTAAATGGAATAAGATCAGATACAAAAATATCTATCTAATTGATTACTACAGAATTGTAAGTGCAGGTACGTATGGAATATGTTCTAAGTGTACCCATGTTTAGTCTCAAGACTACATACTAAATCAATATACTCATGCTTAGTCTTAAAATATACGTGCTCAGTGAAGCCAAATAGTCACATATATATTGACCAAATATTTTATTAAGTCTAGGAATTATGAGTGTATTAAATAGACATTTTATAATATATATATATATATATATATATATATATATATATATATATATATATATATATATATATCCCTGTAATTGATAAACAGAATATTTAAAAAATGAAATGTCTCATTCCAATTCCTGTTGCCCCAGTGTTCAGTGCAAGAATTACAGCCAGAGATATTCAACCATGGGGGTTGAATTACAAAGTGGCATTACCAGCAGCCAATGAGAGCTAACGGCGTACCCAGATAATTTCATATGGAATGATTCTAAATTAAAGGCGGAGCCTGTTGGCGCTCTACAAATACCTGATAATAATAATAATAATGTAAAAGAATATAGCCCCCACTATGCAAGAAGAGGGACAGGCTCACTTTGTAAAACAGAGATACACACAGTTTGGGCCTACTTTCTCTTAATCCTGGCTGAAAAACTCTCTTTGGACAAGAGAGATACTCTATGACCTGTACCCTTGCAAAAAGTGATACCTTCACGTATGACAATGCTGCTGATAAATACACCAACATTACTGGAGGACACTCCAGAGACGTATCAACAAACCCATGCAATAGATCTTGGTTTCCAATAAATAAGACAGAATAAAATAATGTTAAATCCCATTCACAAAGGCAATATTGCTAATAGAAATCCTGTTTAAGACAAAAGTACTGTAAAATACAATCACGAAAATGTGATTATGAAAAAAAAAACGTTTTAAAAACATGATTGCCAAACTCCATTTATAGATGTTTCAGTCATGTGTTTGGTTTTCCAGCATTTATTGCAGACTCTGAGACACAGATTACGAGTGGTGTGCTAACAGTTGCGTACAAGCGATATCGGGTTTATCAAAGCTGTTTGTGCTTGTCCGAAGTAGTGCACTTATTACAAGTGGAAAGTCAACAAATTTGCTAAGTGCAATTGAATTTAAAGGGACATTAAACCACATTTTTTCTTTCATGATTCAGATAGAGAATACCATGTTAAACAACTTTCTAATTTACTTCTATTATCTAATTTGCTTAATTCTCTTGATATTCTTTCCTGAAAAGCATATCTAGATAGGTTCAGTAGCTTCTGATTGGTGGCTACACATAGATGCCTCATGTGATTGGCTCACCCATGTGCATTGCTATTTCTTTAACAAAGGATATCTAAAGAATGAAGCATATTAGATAACAGAAGTAAATTGGAATTTTGTTTAAAACTGTATTCTATGTCTGAATCACAAGATAATTTTTTTGGGTTTAATGTCCCTTTAACACGCACTGGGATAGTGTAACCTTAGAGATCTAGTTAACTGTTAGGCTCAAATAAAAATTTGCTTAAAATACATTAAAAATACATTAAAATGTACACTCATAATAACATCATCTAATAAAAAATATTGAAATAAAATTGCAATAAAAAGTTATAAAGGCTCAAAGATATGAAGTTTCAGGTGTTAGGAAAAAAAGGGCTGCAAAAGAGCTTTAACATAAAGATACATACATATACATGTCGAAATATGTACAGTATATGTATGTATGTATGTATGTATGTATGTATAGATATATATATATATATATATATATATATATATATATCCAGTATATAAAAAAGTATAAATGTGTGTTCATGTGTATTTATATATTTACATCTGTATATATTTATTCATAGACATATACACAAAAAAACACATAAATACACACACACACACAGATATATATATATATATATATATATATATATATATATATACAACGTGAGACAGGTGCACTCTCACAAACAGTTCTTTAAATGCCAGGGTGCTAGAGTAAGAGTAAGTAAGCAGGAAACAGCACTCACTGGACTTAGTAAAAAGGTAATTTTATTCAGTAACGTTTCGGGGAATGCTCTGATGAAGGGGAGCATTCCCCGAAACGTTACTGAATAAAATTACCTTTTTACTAAGTCCAGTGAGTGCTGTTTCCTGCTTGCCGTATATATACAGTATATATATATATATATATATATATATATATATATATATATGTATGTGTGTGTGGGTGTGTGAATTGGAGCAGTCAAGTAGATGAAAACATGGAAAATCATATTTCTGCAATATTCATATTTAATGAAGTGTTATACTGTGTTTTTAATTTAAGTATTTCACATTCCAATGTCCTTCACATTGGGGAATATGTCCTAAGTATTTATAAATATATATTCCTATATATATTTGTATATATCTATACCTATATACAGTATATATATATATATATATATATATATATATATATATATATATATATATATATATATATATATATATATATTGTAACAGAAAGCAAGGCCTGGTTATAAATGGAAGATATTTAAGACCAAGCATTGTACATGCTATTTCTCCTTTCAGTTAAAACCCCAGGGAGAAAGAGTGTGTATTTGATTATCCCAGACAGCTGTGAAGCTGTCCAGCAGCTAATCACAGGTGTGGCTAATTAGAAGTTGTGAGGGTTTAAATAGCAGCCTCACTTAGGCCTTGAGAGATAGATATACAGCTACAGAAGCTGGTGTGTGTGTTTGTTACACTGTGTAAAAGACTTTTGTTCCTGTGAACTGTAAAAGGACATTATTTTTACAAAGCACTTGTGGAATGCTGTGAAGTGCTGGGACACATTTAAAAGCACTTAACTTTGCTGCAGAGGAAGGATTTCCCTCTTTTGAAAATGAACTGCCTGTTTGTTATTGCTGTGAAAAATAAAGCCTTTTAAACTACAGTGGATTGTCCTGTGCTGCATTTGTGCCCTAGAAGACCGTGGTTAAAAGTGTTCCTGTCACAATATCTGTATATATAGGTAAAGATATATATTGTACCAAAAAAAACATCAGATATATAAAGAAATATATTTGATATGAATAAATAGAACATATTCTGCTATGTGAAGAACATTGGAATGTGAAATATTAATATTTCTTATTAGGTTAGCCAACTTGAGAAAATGCAATTGGGTTTGCACGACTTGTTGGGTGTTAGTTTTTTTTCCCCACTTTACATGTTCCATTGAAGACTATGGGAGAATACGTTAACATGGTCACGATATTGTAACTTCAACTTTTTGCACACGTCGGGTTAGTGCGCAAGAGAAAACTTTGTACTTTAAATGTGTACTACGCATGGTACCCGACGCATGGAAAAAGCAAAGTTAGATGCATAAGGTTAGCTGTCTATTAAATACATATACATATGTAAATTTCTATCTTGCCCACTACTGATGGATAATACTGATGGACCAGCTGTTTTTTTTACCCCTTGAGAAAGTCTGCATGTCAGCAGACGAAAACGCGTAAGGGGAGGTTTGCTGTGTTGAGTTTTTTATCCTGCATACTGAAATTTCACATATGATTTTTACAGCCCATGTTCAGGTGAATTTTCCAGGAACTTCATGCAACATCCAATCCTGACAGCCACCTGTCTAGCTGCAGGCAGCACAAGTATAAGGAGCTGTGTTTGGACGCTGAGGAGCCCATTGAAATATGCCATTGTGGGGTTTTTCAACCAGATAAGCTGTTTTTATTCTTCTTTCTTGTACGTGCATTTTTTAAGTAGATGTGTGTAGTGTTTTAATAAACTGTACTTCATATATGCCCTCTGTCTTTTTCTCTTTTTTGATGGATAATACTATAGTAATGAATTTAGGTTCAATTTATCTAAATCATATGTTTGTTTATACATCTAAATTGTCATCTATGGCCATTTCAAAGTGTATTGCACATGTGCAACATAATGGAATCATTCCAAACGTTCTTGGAATACTTGCAAACATGTCAAAAAGTCACCTTTTGTACTATATCTAGTCCCTTAAGGTGTTGAATTTAATAAGTGCAAAATGGTCATGAAAACCTTTTGAAAGTATAGAGAAAATGGATTGTGATTGCATCGTATGGTTGACAATTATGATATCTGATCTGATATTTTTCCAATATGTAAATGGTGTTATTGTTTATATTATAATCATTCTGATGGTGAATAGCACATATCAGAAGTTGTTTGTGTATTGTGCATGTATATGTAGGGGCCGATTTACTACTGTGCGGGCGGACATGATCCGCTATAGTCTTCAGGTTGTGTGTAGTGTGTTTTTGTAGCATGTGTTACGTTGTGTAGTGTGGTGTGTAATATTGTGTGCAGTGTTTTAAATGTGTCTGTAGTTTATGTACATTTGTGTAGTGTTTGTATGGTGTCTGTAAAGGGTGTAACTAGACCTCACTTGGGCCCCAGTTGTGGAGGGGCCCATTTCAACAGTGCCCTTTCTGGCTGTTGGCCATAAGCAAAAGCTAAGCTTTAGGAATAAAAAGAACTGTTTCTCTGTGCCTGTGAGTCATTTTCCCCTTTGATTAGTCTGCACCAGAGGATATGCAACTGTAAATCTATCTGTAAAAATAAGAGAGTGTTTTTGTGCAATAAAACTGTGGTGGCCATCTTGGAAACTTTGCTAACTTATTGTAGAGGCAAATTATTAAACTTTTCTTAAAATATAAACCCTGTTTTGAAGGGGGCGTGCTAAGCAGCCAGGTGAAGCCCTGGCCTCACCAGCCCCCAGTACCAACAGCACTATAAACTGCAGGACCCACTATGAGACCACTGAGATGCTTGTAGTTACACCCCTGGTCTGTATGTAGTTTATGTGGCATGTGTTTAGTGCTTATGTGGTGTGTGTAGTGTGTGTGGGTAATGTTTGTGTGGTGTGTTTAGTGTATGTGTGGTGTGTAATGTGTGTGTGTAGTATGTTTTGCATATTCCACAAAGTTACAAGTTACAGGACAATACAGACATCTGGGTCAACTCCCACAAACCTTTGCTTCCACATATTTTTCAGCTTTTTCCTTCCACTGAGCATGTTAAAAATCAATAAAACAGAACTATAAACCACTATAAAATAGCAACCACTCGGCTAGATTACGAGTTTTGTCGGTAAGGCTGTGCGATGCCAATGAGCAGTTATTATTATTCTTTATTTATAAAGCGCCAACAGATTCCGCAGCGCTGTTCATTGGTAACAAAGATAAAAGGACAGTACAATATGAGACACCAGAAAAAATTTAACAAACAAATACAGGAGGAATTGGGAGCCCTTTTTCCGTGGGAACTTACAATCTAAATGGGTAGGAGGGTGTGAAACAGGAGGTGGGGACTGCAAAGGTGGGAATGATGTTAGTGTGAAGTTAGATGAGGGCAACTATTAGGCAAGTGGAATTCATTAGTTACTGATTTGGTTATAGGCTTCCCTGAACAAGAAAGTCTTTAGGGAGCGTTTAAAGGAGGAGAGGTTGGGGGAAAGTCTGACAGCACGAGGAAGTGCGTTCCAGAGGGTTGGTGCCGCACGAGAGAAGTCATGTAGTCTAGCATGAGAGGAGGTGATGGTAGAAGAGGCAAGGAGCAGATTGTTGTTGGATCTTAGGGACGGGCTGGAGTATATTTGTTAATGAGTGAGGACAGGTATGGGGGGGCTGCATTGGTAAGGGCTTTGTAGGTCAGAGTGAGAATTTTGAATTTAATTCTGCTGTGAATGGGGATCCAGTGAAGGGACTCACAGAGGGGTGTGGCAGATACAGAGTGTCGGGAGAGGTGGATTAGCCTAGCAGAGGCATTTAGGATGGATTGAAGGGGGGAGAGGCGGGAGAGAGGAAGGTCAGTTAGTAGGTTGTTACAGTAGTCAAGCCGGGAAATTACTAGGGAATGGATTAGCTGTTTAGTAGTTTCAGCACTCAGAAAAGGACAAATTTTGGAGATATTGCGTAGGTGGTTGCGACAGGATGAAGAGAGCGATTGGATGTGGGGTATGAAGGACAGATTGGAGTCGAGTGTAAATCCAAGGCAGCGGACTTGGGGTGATGGGGAGATAGTGGTGTCACCGACAGTGATAGTAAAGTTAGAAACTGGAGTAGAATTAGTTGGGGGGGATTAGAAGAAGCTCAGTCTTGGACATGTTGATTTTTAGGTGGTGAGAGGCCATCCAGGAAGAAATGCCAGATAAGCAGCCGCTGATGTGGGAAAGGACAGAAGGAGAGAGTGCAGGGGTGGATAGGTAGATCTGAGTATCATCAGCAAAGAGGTGATAGTTGAAGCCATAGCTACTAATAAGTTTACCCAGTGAGGAAGTATAAATAGAGAAGAGTAGAGGGCCTAGAACAGAGCCTTGAGGTACTCCACCAGACAGAAGCAGTGGAGAGGATGAGTCACCAGCAAATGAGACAGAAAAGGACCTATTAGAGAGATAAGAGTGGATCCAGGAGAGGGCAATGTCACAGAGCCCAAGGGAGCTGAGAGTCCATAGGAGGAAGGGATGGTCAACAGTGTCAAAGGCAGCAGATAGGTCAAGTAAGATATAGAATAGTATAGAATAGTAGCCATTGTTTTTAGCAGAAAGAAGATCGTTAGTAACCTTGGTGAGGGCAGTCTCAGTTGAGTGTTGGGGACGGAAGCCAGATTGCAGGGGGTCAAGCAATGAGTTGGAGGATAGGAAGTGTGTTAGGCGATCGAAAACTAGTTTTTCCAGGACTTTAGAAGCTAGCGGAAGTAGTGATATGGGGCGGTAGTTTGCAGGAGAATTGGGGTTGAGGGAGGGTTTTTTGAGGATGGGGGTGACCTTTGCATGTTTGAAGGATGATGGAAATGAACCAGTAGTAAGGGATCGGTTGAATATGTGAGTAAGAGCTGGGGTGAGGGTACAGGACAGAGTATTAGATGTGAAGGGATAGGGTCAAGGGAGCATGTAGTGAGGTGTGAGGAAGATATTAGGGAACTCAATTAATTCTCAGTGGTTGGGGGGAAGGTACTGAGAGTGTTGGAGGGGGTGACCGGGGGCGGAGATGAAAGGTTGCAGTCTTGTGGTGGGATGTTGCTTCTGATGGTAAGTGTTTTGTTGAAAAAGTAATCTGCCAAGTCTTGAGCACTAAAGTCAGATGCGGGGGGTGGTGCAGGTGGATAGCGGAGAGTGTTGAAAGTGGAGAAGAGACGTTTAGGGTTTGAGGAGTGAGAAGATATGAGAGAAGAGAAGTAGTTTTGCTTGGCTAAGTGAAGGGCAGAGGAGTAAGAATAAAGACTGAACTTATAGTGTAGGAAATCGTGTTCAGAGCGGGATTTCCTCCAGGCACGTTCAGCAGCACGGGAGCATTTTTGTAGATAGCGTGTTTGCTGAGAGTGCCAGGGCTGGAGCTGACGACGTGGGGTTTCGCGTATTTGTGGAGGAGCAAGGGTGTCAAGTGCAGTTTATGCTCACCACTCACATACAGACAACTCTGGTATTACGGGCTTTTACAAACCCGGCATTAGCCACAGAAAAGTGAGCGGAGAGCAAAATTTTGCTCCACATCTCACCTCAATACCAGCACTGCTTACGGTAGCGGTGAGCTTGTAAAACGTGCTTGTGCACGATTTCGCTATAGGAATCAATGGGGGAGAGCCAGCTGAAAAAAAACCTAACACCTGTAAAAAAGCAGCGTAAAGCTCCTAACGCAGCCCCATTGATTCCTATGGGGAAATAAATGTTATGTCTACACCTAACACCCTAACATGAACCCTGAGTCTAAACACCCCTAATATTACACTTATTAACCCCTAATCTAACACCCCCAACATCGCTGACACCTACATTATATTATTAACCCCTAATCTGCCGCTCCGGAAACCGCCAACTACATTATACTTATGAACCCCTAATCTGCTGCCCCCAACATCGCCGACACCTACATTATATTTATTAACCCCTAATCTGCCGCCCCCAATGTCGCCGCAACCTACCTACATTTATTAACCCTTAATCTGCCGCCCCCAACTTCGCCAACACTATATTAAAGTTATTAACCCCTAAAACTAAGTCTAACCCTACCCCCCTAACTTAAATATAATTTAAATAAATATTATTATCATTACCTAAATTATTCCTATTTAAAACTAAATACTTACCTATAAAATAAACCCTGAGCTAGCTACAATATAACTAATAGTTACATTGTAGCTATAGTAGGGTTTATTTTTATTTTACAGGCAACTTTGTATTTATTTTAACTAGGTACAATAGTTATTAAATAGTTATTAACTATTTAATAGATACCTAGTTAAAATAAAGACAAATTTACCTGTAAAATAAAACCTAACCTAAGTTACAATTACACCTAACACTACACTAATTAAATTAATTCCCTAAATTAACTACAATTAAATACAATTAAATAAAATTATCTAAAGTACGGAAAAAAACACTAAATTACAGAAAATAATAAAATAATTACAAGTTTTTTAAACTAATTACACCTAATCTAATCCCCCTTATAAAATAAAAAAGCCCCCCAAAATAATAAAAAGCCCTACCCTACACTAAATTACAAATAGCCCTTAAAAGGGCCTTTTGAGGGGCATTGCCCCAAAGAAATCAGATCTTTTACCTGTAAAAAAAAGTGCAATACCCCCCCAACATTAAAACCAACCACCCACACAACCAACCCTACTCTAAAACCCAGTGAATCAAAAGAATGCACAAGCACCAAGGTAATTCCCACCTGTGGGTATGCAACAAACCATTTGCAGGTGTGCTAGCTATTAGACCTGCACCATGGTCCAAAGTATACAGTTCAAAGGAGTGATATAGCCGCACCACCAACTGTATTTAAAACATTATTGCTTTATTGTGCCAATTAAAACAGACAACGTTTCGGACCCATGTCCTTATTCATGTCTAACATAAAACATTAAAATCAAACCTTAAATAGTCTGAAGCGCCGCCTACCACACCTGGTTTCACCTGTGTTAACCTTTAGTTATCCTTTCCTGAACTCAATGCCATCTAGTGGCCAATTTCTGAATTTTTCAAAATACATTCAAGGTGACCTTCAACAAAGAATATATAAAGAAGTTAGTCAAATAAATTTCTCTATATCTTTACATTTTTAACATCAAGTTCTTGAACAAAATACATTTTGTTGTTAGGTGTATAGTTAATAATATTAACTGGCATATACTCAAATTTTCAAAATACATTCAAGGTGACCTTCAACAAAGGATATATAGAGAAGTTAGTCAAATACATTTCTTTGTATCTTTGTATTTTTAACATCCAATCCTTGAACAAAAGACACCTGATTTCACCTGTGTTAGCCTTTAGTTATCCTTTCCTGAACTCAATGCCATCTAGTGGCCAATTTCTGAATTTCTCAAAATATATTCAAGATGACCTTCAACAAAGGATATATAAAGAAGTTAGTCAAATAAATTTCTCTATATCTTTGCATTTTTAACATCAAGTTCTTGAACAAAAAACATTTTGTTGTTAGGTGTATAATTATTAATATTAACTGGCATATACCCAAATTTTCAAAATACATTCAAGGTGATCTTCAACAATGGATATATAGAGAAGTTAGTCAAATAAATTTCTTTGTATCTTTGCATTTTTAACATCCAATCCTTGAACAAAAGACATTTTGTTGTTAAGTGTATAGTTGTTAATATTCACTGGCATATACTCCAATCCATTTCCCTGTTCATTCCATTAGGGGTCATAGTCCCTAACTCATGAATCCAGTACAATTCCCTGTACTTTAACATCTTTGTTCTATTCCCACCCCTCCTAGGTATTTTTATATGTTCAAGTACCTGGAATCTGAGCTGATTAATTTGATGTCCGGCCATAATAAAATGGTTGGACACAGGAGCATCTAATTTACCTGTCCTGATATTGCTTTTATGTTGGTTAATGTGCTCCCTTACCCTTCTGGGTGGTCTCGCCAACGTACCCCAAACCACATGGACACTTAATTAGGTATATCACAAACTTAGAATTACAGGTATAATAATCCATCAACCTATATTTTTTACCTGTAGAGGGGTGAGTAAAGGTTGGGCCTTTGATGACATTATTGCAATTCTGGCAGTTGAGACATGGAAAACATCCCAAGTTCTTATCCCCAATGTGCCCCTGATTTATATTTCTCTTTGGGCCCACATCAGCTTTAACTAATGTGTCTTTAAGGTTTTTACCCCTTCTAAATGCAGTCATGGGGGGACTAGAAAACTCTTTTACATGTGGATTTGAGATCTGTAAATTATGCCAATGTTTTCTTAATACTTTCTGTATTTGATTGCTCCAATGGGAGTATTCATTAACAAAGATCATTTTTGTATTATTTTTATTACTTCTTATCCTCTCTTTGAGTAAATCGGTCCTAGGGGTCTGTAATGCATCCCTAATTCCCTGCTGAATTAAATCTGTCGGATATCCTCTCTGAGGTGTTTACCCATTTCTGATAGCCTTTCTTTTACTAGATTTTCATCAGAGACAATCCGTCTCACGCATGAATTGGCTCCTGGGTAAACTCTTCAACAGTGCAGGAGGGTGTGCACTATTAAAGTGCAGCACATTGTTATAGTCTGTTTGTTTTTTGTAAAGATCCACAGCTAGCAAACCCTCTTGTTTATAAATAGAGGTATCAAGAAAATCAATTCTCTCCTCACTAACAGTCAATTTAAATTTTATATGCTGTGTAGCACAATTCAGATCATTAACAAATTGTTCCAGGGTTTCAATGTCGCCCAACCAAATGCCAAAGATATCATCTATATACCGCCACCAGGTGTCGCCATATAGATGAAACAACTGATGACTGTAGACAAAATACTCTTCAAATGTGTTCATGTATATATTTGCATAGGTTGGGGCGACATTGGAACCCATGGCAGTACCCTGTAATTGCAGATAGAAATTATCCTGAAATAGGAAGAAATTGCACCTTAATATAATGTTCAAAAGATCCAAAACAAAAGTTCGTTGTTCCTTACTTATATTTATATCTTGTGTTAAACACCTATTTACTGCACCCATGCCTGCCTCATGGGTGATTGAGGTGTAAAGGCTTGTTACATCAAGACTAAATAGTATACTCTTGTTGTTATCTAGAGTTACATTTTGTACTTTGTTAATAAAATCCCCTGTATCTTTAATATAGGAGGTGGAGTATATATAGGCTCTAAGGACTCTATCTAGATATATGGATGCTTTAGACAGTTGTAGAGCCCACCCCTGCGACTATTGGGCGGCCTGGAGGTCTTTCCAAATTTTTATGGACTTTAGGGAGTGTATATAGGACAGGTATAATGTCCTCTGTATCCAAAATAAATTTCACCGTTTTGTTGTCAATCACCCCAATTTTTTGAGCTCTTGTTACACACACTTCCAGCTCCTTCTTTACTTTGTAAACTGGATTCATTGACAACAATTGATAAACTTCCCCATCTGCCAATTGATCCATAATTTCCTGTATATAGTAATCCTTCTCCAGATTACCAAGGCACCACCCTTATCAGCCTCTTTAAAAATGAGTTTGGTATTCTCTCTCAGGCTCTTAAGATTACTCCTATCTTCCCTATTAAAGTTATGAATTCCATATAAATGTTTGGAATAATTATTTTCTATGTTTCTGCATAGATTTTCAATGTCATGTTCCACTAATTGCATGTAGGTGTTAATACCTGAGTTCACTGTTTGTGGCATGAAATTACTTTTATTATGCAAACCCAGTGATTTTAACCCAAACCTATTACATACATTGTCCTTACAGACAGCCCAATCTGAATTATCCACATTTACCTCTGAAAAATGACATTTCAATTTAAGGGATCTAAAAAAAAACGCTGTAAATCATTTTTTAGTGCAAAAATATTAAGTCTCTGTTGGACTGGACAAAATGAAAGTCCCTTAGAGAGAGTTCTATGTTCATCTTGTCTCAGAGGGTGGGTACTCAAATTGAGCACTACTGACCGTGTTTTCTGCATGTCATCACACAATAGGTGCTCCGGCCTCCACCTCTCTGGCCCCTCTGTCCTTTCTGGCGGTTCCTGGTTCCTCCACCGCCTCTGATGTCTCCTGCCGCCCGTCTGCATCCCAGCCTCTGTCCGGATTGGAGTCCCCCGACCCTGAATCAGACGTTTGGCTCCAGGAGCCTGCATAATTGCTCCTAGCATCACGGCGTCTGTAACCGGAAGTGAATCCTCATGCACTTCCGGTCCGTCCACCAAGTCCCCGGGGTACGTTGGCGAGACCACCCAGAAGGGTACGGGAGCACATTAACCAACATAAAAGCAATATCAGGACAGGTAAATTAGATGCTCCTATGTCCAACCATTTTATTATGGCCGGACATCAAATTAATCAGCTCAGATTCCAGGTACTTGAACATATAAAAAATACCTAGGAGGGGTGGGAATAGAACAAAGATGTTAAAGTACAGGGAATTGTACTGGATTCATGAGTTAGGGACTATGACCCCTAATGGAATGAACAGGGAAATGGATTGGAGTATATGCCAGTGAATATTAATAACTATACACTTAACAACATAATGTCTTTTGTTCAAGGATTGGATGTTAAAAATGCTAAGATACAAAGAAATGTATTTGACTAACTAGTCTATATATCCTTTGTTGAAGATCACCTTGAATGTATTTTGAAAATTTGGGTATATGCCAGTTAATTAATAATTATTCACCTAACAACAAAATGTTTTTTGTTCAAGAACTTGATGTTAAAAATGCAAAGATATAGAGAAATTTATTTGACTAACTTCTTTATATATCCTTTGTTGAAGGTCACCTTGAATGTATTTTGAGAAATTCAGAAATTGGCCACTAGATGGCATTGGGTTCAGGAAAGGATAACTAAAGGTTAACACAGGTGAAATCAGGTGTCTTTTGTTCAAGGATTGGATGTTAAAAATGTAAAGATACAGAGAAATGTATTTGACTAACTTCTCTATATATCCTTTGTTGAAGGTCACCTTGAATGTATTTTGAAAATTTGAGTATATGCCAGTTGAGATTAATAACTATACACCTAACAACAAAATGTCTTTTGTTCAGGAACTTGATGTTAAAAATTTAAAGATATAGAGAAATTTATTTGACTAACTTCTTTATATATTCTTTATTGAAGGTCACCTTGAATGTATTTTGAAAAATTCAGAAATTGGCCACTAGATGGCATTGAGTTCAGGAAAGGATAACTAAAGGTTAGCACAGGTGAAACCAGGTGTGGTAGGCGGAGCTTCAGCCTATTTAAGGTTTGATTTTAATGTTTTATGTTAGACATGAATAAGGACATGGTCCAAAACGTTGTCTGTTTTAATCTGCACAATAAAGCAATAATGTTTTAAATACAGTTGGTGGTGCGGCTATATCACTCCTTTGAACTACTCTAAAACCCACCCAATCCCCCCTTAATAAAACCTAACACTAACCCCTTGAAGATCACCCTACCTTGAGAAGTCTTCACCCAACCAGGCCGAAAACCTCAACGAAGCGGGGCGAAGTGGTCCTCCAGATGGCAGAAGTCTTCATCCAGAAGATGTCCTCCAGATGGGAAGAAGTCTTCAACCAGACAGCATCTTCTATCTTCAATTCATCCGACGTGGAGCATCCTCTTCTTTCGACGTCAACTGTAGAATAAAGGTTCCTTTAAATGACGTCATCCAAGATGGTGTCCCTTCAATTCCGATTGGCTGATAGAATTCTATCAGCCAATCGGAATTAAGGTAGGAAAAATCCTATTGGCTGATGCAATCAGCCAATAGGATTGAGCTTGCATTCTATTGGCTGTTCCAATCAGCCAATAGAATGCGAGCTCAATCATATTGGCTGATTGGATCAGCCAATAGGATTGAAGTTCAATTCTATAGGCTGATTGCATCAGCCAATAGGATTTTTCCTACCTTAATTCCGATTGGCTGATAAAATTCTATCAGGCCAATCGGAATTGAAGGGACACCATCTTGGATGACGTTATTTAAAGGAACCTTCATTCTACAGTCGACGTCGAAAGAAGAGGATGCTCCGCATCAGATGTCTTGAAGATGGACCCGCTCCGCGCCGGATAGATGAAGATAGAAGATGCCGTCTGGATGAAGACTTCTGCCCATCTGGAGGACCTCTTCTTCCCAGCTTGGATGAAGACTTCTGCCCGTCTGGAGGACCACTTCGCCCGGCTTCGTTGAGGACTTCGGCCTGGTTGGGCGAAGACTTCTCAAGGTAGGGTGATCTTCAAGGGGTTAGTGTTAGGTTTTATTAAGGGGGGATTGGGTGGGTCTTAGAGTAGTGTTGGGTGTGTGGGTGGTGGGTTTTAATGTTGGGGGTATTGTACTTTTTTTACAGGTAAAAGAGCTGATTACTTTGGGGCAATGCCCCGCAAAAGGCCCTTAAGGGCTATTTGTAATTTAGTATAGGTAGGACTTTTTATTATTTTGGGGGGCTTTTTTATTTTATTAGGGGATTAGATTAGGTGTAATTAGTTTAAAAAACTTGTAATTATTTTATTATATTCCGTAATTTAGTGGGGGGGGGCGGGTTCTTTCGAACTTTAGATAATTTTATTTAATTTGTATTTAATTGTATTTCATTTAGGTAATTAATTTAATTGTAGTGTAGTGTTAGGTGTAATTGTAATTTAGGTTAGGTTTTATTTTACAGGTAAATTTGTCTTTATTTTAACTAGGTAGTTATTAAATAGTTAATAACTATTTAATAACTATTGTACCTAGTTAAAATAAATACAAAGTTGCCTGTAAAATAAAAATAAACCATAAGATAGATACAATGTAACTAATAGTTATATTGTAGCTAGCTTAGGGTTTATTTTATAGGTAAGTATTTAGTTTTAAACAGGAATAATTTAGTTAATTGTAGTAATTTTATTTAGATTTATTTAAATTATATTTAAGTTAGAGGGGTGTTAGGGTTAGGGTTAGACTTAGATTTAGGGATTAATACATTTAATATAGTTGCGGCGACGTTGGGGGTGGCAGATTAGGGGTTAATAAATGTAGGTAGGTGTTGGCGATGTTAGGGACTGCAGATTAGGGGTTAATAAAATTTAAATAGTGTTTGCGATGCGGGAGTGCAGCGGTTTAGGGGTTAATAATATATTTTTATAGTGGCGGTGATGTCCGGTTCGGCAGATTAGGGGTTAAATATTTTATTTTAGTGTTTGCAATGTGGGGGGGCCTCGGTTTAGGGGTTAATATGTAGTTTATGGGTGTTAGTGTACTTTTTAGCACTTTAGCTAAGAGTTTTATACTACGGCGTTAGCCCATAAAACTCTTAACTACTGACTTTAAAATGTTGTACCAGGCTTGACAGGAGAGGGTCTACCACTCACTTTTTGAAGACTCGTAATACCGGCGTTAGGTAAATCCCATTGAAAAAATAGGATACGCAATTGACGTAAGTGTATTTGCGATATTTTCGAGTCTGGCCAAAAAAGTGAGCGGTACACCTGTCATTTCAAGACTCGTAATACCAGCGGGCCGTTAAAAAGCAGCGTTGGGACCTCTTAACGCTGCTTTTTAAGGCTAACGCAAAACTCGTAATCTAGGCGACTGTTTGCTCTTCCCCCAAAAATAAATAAAAACATTTTTTTCTGTATACAAAATTTCATAAAGGTTGGTGCAGTGATTCAAACTATTCAAAGTTACAATCACCTGTAAAATAGGGGTTAACAATATTTTGCGTGAAATTTGAGATGGAACTAGAAACAGCTATTACTTATTTATTTAGTTATATTCCTGAACTATTTATGTCTGGTTCTGTATTGTTGTAATGTGTTCTTCATACAAGTTTGTCAATGTCTGCTGTAAGAAGTTAATTCTTCATCACTTACTGGCATTTGGCACAGTTTGAACCCCTCTCCCCTTCTGTAAATTCAGCTTTATCTCCAGTTCCATTATAAGAAATTTTCAGCTATTTATAAACAAAATCACCATTTAGCAACCTGTGTAGATAATTATATGTTATTCCCTTCCAAAGAAACAGATATGTCAAATGAACTTTTTTTAACCTTCCTAGATTCAAGTGAAGAGGCAAATAGCCAATATTTCTACATGATTGTGCAACCTTTTATTGTTGAAGAAATGTTACAATTTTAAAAGTATGTACTCACAAGGCCTAGTGAAAGGCTTTTTTCTTGCCTGAGATTTGTGTATCTTGTTTTAATGATGTTTGTAATAATTGTTTGATACACTATTACTAATTACATCAAAAGCTATATTATTTAGTAAATAGCATTTTTATTTACGTACACACAGCAGACACACTTTTGTGTACAAGCGAAACACAACAAATGTTAACCAAAGGACTTTGGATTTTGCACCCATGTTAAGCTTTTTACTCCCCATAGACTTCAATAGAGCACGCTGTTAAAAAAAATGTTATCGTTCACGCGCTACACCCTACACCATATTAAACCCACAGTGCTAGCCCTGACAGGTGTTATTAATATTTCCCATTCCAATGTTCTTCACATACAGGACAATGTTAATTTTTATTTCAAATAGATATTTCTTTATATAACTATATACAGTATGTCCATACCTCTATATGTATATATATATTATATATATATATATATATATATATATAGGTATAGATATATATTTTACATTATATCTATATATATATATATATATTTAAACATATATTTAAAAATAAAAAGAACACTTCTATGTGAAGAACATTGGAATATAAAATATTCATAATGCACTTTTGCACTGTGAGTCCTAATGTGGGTGTCGGGTTAGCACACATGAAGAATTAGTAACAATAGTTATTAAATAGTTATTGAACAGTTAATTTATTTAATTGTAGTGTAGTGTTAGGTGTTATTTTAACTTAGGTTTGGTTTTAGTTTACATGTACTTTTGTATTTATTTTAGCTTGGTAGTTATTAAATAGTTAATAACTATTTAATAACTATTTTACCTAGTTAAAATAAATACAAACTTGCCTATAAAATAAAAATAAACCCTAAGATAGCTACAATGTTACTATTAGTTATATTGTAGCTAGCTTAGGGTTTATTTTATAGGTAAGTATTTAGTTTTAAATAGGAATAATGTAGTTAATGATAGGAATTTTATTTAGACATTTAAATTATATTTAAATTAGGGGGTGTTATGGTTAGGGTTAGACTTAGGTTAAGGGGTTAATACATAATATGTTTATTTTAGTGGTGGCGACGTTGGGGGCGGCAGATTAGGGGTTAATAAGTGTACGTTGGTGGTGGCGACATTGGGGGCGGCAGATTAGGGGTTAATAAATATAATGTAGGTGGCTGCGATGTTGGCAGCAGTAGATTAGGGGTTCATATTTATAATGTAGGTGGCGGCAGTGTCCGGAGCGGCAGATTAGGGGTTAATAAGAATAATGTAGGTGTCGGAGATGTCAGGGGCAGCAGATTAGGGGTTAATAAGTGTAAGATTAGGGGTGTTTAGACTCGGGGTTCATGTTAGGGTGTTAGGTGTAGACATACATTTTATTTCCCCATAGGAACCAATGGGGCTGCATTACTGAGCTTTACGCTGCTTTCCCCGTTGATTCCTATGGGGAAATTGTGCACGAGCACGTACGGCCAGGTCGCCACTGACTTAAGCAGCGCTGGTATTGGAGTGCGGTAATGAGCAAAATTTGCTCAAACGCTCATTTCTTGTCTTTTAACGCCGAGTTTGTAAAAACCCGTAATACCAGCGCTGCAGGTAAATGAGCGGTGAGATTAGCACCGCATAGCCTCTAACACAAAACTCGTAATCTAGCCGTATAATAATTTTTAATAATTATTATGATTTTGTTTTAATATTTTATATTTAATATTTACCTAACAACTATTGTACCTAGTTAAAATAAATACAAACTTGCCTGTAAAATAAAAATAAACCCTAAGCTAGCTACAATGTAACTATTAGTTATATTGTAGCTATCTTAGGGTTTATTTTATAGGTAAGTATTTAGTTTTAAATAGGAATAATGTAGTTAATGATAGTAATTTTTTTTAGATTATTGTAATTATATTTAAGTTAGCGGGTCTTAGGGTTAGGAGTTAATACATTTAGTATAGTGGCGGCGACGTTGGGGGGCGGCAGATTAAGTATTAACAAATGTAGGTCGGTGGCGGCGACGTTAGGGATGGCAGATTAGGGGTTAATAATATTTAACTAATGTTTGCGAGGCGGGAGTGCGGCGGTTTAGGTGTTAATATGCTTATTATAGTTTTGACGACGTTGGGGGCAGCAGATTAGGGGTTAATAAGTGTAGGTAGGTTGCAGCGTCATTGGGGGCGGCAGATTAGGGGTTAATAAATATAATGTAGGTGTCGGCGATGTTGGGGGCAGCAGATTAGGGATTAGGGGTTCATAAAGATAATGTAGGTGGCGGAGTTGTCCGGAGCGGCAGATTTGGGGTTAAAAATTTAATTTTAGTGTTTGCGATGCGGGTGGCCCTTGGTTTAGGGGTTAATAGGTAGTTTATGGGTGTTAGTGTGCTTTTTAGCATTTTAGTTATGAGTTTTATGTTACGGCGTTGTACCATAAAACTCTTAACTACTGACTTTTAAATGCGTTAGGACTCTTGATGGGGTAGGGTGTACCGCTCACTTTTTGGCCTCCCAGGATGGAAGTCCCATAGAAAAAATACTTTACGATATTTACGTGTTGTTTTGCAGTAAGGCCAAAGAAGTGTGCGGTGCCCCTAAACCTTCAAGACTCGTAATAGCAGCGGGCATAAAAAAGCAGCGTTAGGACCTCTTAACGCTGCTTTTCTACCTTAACGCACAACTCGTAATCTAGTCGATAGTTACTTAAAATGTACATATATATTTTCAAATTGTTTTATGAATATTTTATTCCAAGTGCAAATAGATTACTTTCAACTTGAGCGATGTTAACGCACAACAGCTCTAATATTATTTTTTAGCTCGACTTGCAAACTAGCCCTATATTTACTAAGATCAGTTTATGAACCTTTAAATAATTTTCAGCTAGATTACGAGTTTTGTGTAATGAGGGGTGCGGGTGTTAACTTGCATGTTATTGTAACCGCTCACTTTCCTGCAGTGCTGGTATTACAGGTTTTTTCTAAACCCGGCATTAACCCCTTAATGACCAAGGACGTGCAGGGTACGTCCTCAAAAAAAAGGCAGTTAACGCCTGAGAACGTGCCCTGCACGTCCTCGGTCTGGAAAGCAGCTGGAAGCGACCCTGATCACTTCCAGCTGCTTTCCGGCTATTGCAGGATGCCTCAATATCGAGGCATCCTGCAATAACATTTTTCAGCCATCCGGTGCAGAGAGAGCCACTCTGTGGCCCTCTCTGCACTGGAGATCGGTGGCTCTGTTCGTTGGTGGGTGGGAGCCGGCATGGGAGGCGGGTGGCGGCCATCGATGGCCCTTCTGATCTGGAGGGGGGGCGGGATCGTGGGCGGGGATGCCCGGGGGCGCGCACGTGCACGGGGGGGCGGGGCTGCGTGCACGGGGAGGGAGCGGGTGGGAACCGCTACACTACAGAAAAAAAGTGTTGAAAAATGAAAAAAAGGCTTGAAAAATAAACAAATAATTTTTAAAACAAACACATCAGTTAGGTGGTGGGGGTTGGTCTGTGGGGGGGGCGGGGAAGCTACACTACAGAAAAAAGGGCCAAAAAATAAACAAATAAACATATTTTTTTTTGCAAACTGGGTACTGGCAGATAGCTGCCAGTACCCAAGATGGCCCCCAATAAGGCAGAGGGGGAGGGTTAGAGAGAGGTTTTGGGGGGGATCAGGGAGGTTGGGGGCTAAGGGGGGATCCTACACAGTAGCATATGTAAATATGCTAAAAAAAATTTTTTTTTTTTTTTTTTTTAAAAACCCCTTTTATTTTAGTACTGGCAGACTTTGGGCCAGAACTTAAGATGGCGGGGGACAATTGTGGGGTGGGGGCGGGAAGGGAGCTGTTTGGGAGGGATCAGGGGGTGGGATGTGTCAGGTGGAAGGCTGATCTCTACACTAAAGCTAAAATTAACCCTGCATGCTCCTTACAAACTCCCTAATTAACCCCTTCACTGCTAGCCATAATACCACGTGTGAGGCGGAGCAGCATTTAGCGGCCTTCTAATTACCAGAAAGCAACGCCAAAGTCATATATGTCTGCTATTTCTGAACAAAGGGGATCCCAGAGAAGCATTTACAACCATTTGTGCCATAATTTGCACAAGCTGTTTGTAAATAATTTCAGTGAGAAACCTAAAATTGTGAAAAATTTAACGTTTTTTTTTTTAATTTGATCGCATTTGGCGGCGAAATGGTAGCATGAAATATACCAAAAATAGGCCTAGATCAATACTTGGGGTTGTCTACTACACTACACTAATGCTAAAATTAACCCTACAAGCTCCCTAAAAGCTCCCTAATTAACCCCTTAACTGCTGGGCATAATACACGTGTGGTGCGCAGTGGCATTTAGCGGCCTTCTAATTACCAAAAAGCAAAGCCAAAGCCATATATGTCTGCTATTTCTGAACAAAGGGGATCCCAGAGAAGAATTTACAACCATTTATGCCATAATTGCACAAGCTGTTTGTAAATAATTCAGTGAAGAAACCAAAACTTTGTTAAAAAATTTGTGAAAAAGTGAACAATTTTTTTTATTTGATCGCATTTGGCGGTGAAATGGTGGTATGAAATATACCAAAATTGGCCTAGATCAATACTTTGGGCTGTCTACTAAAAAAAATATATACATGTCAAGGGATATTCAGGGATTCCTGACAGCTATCAGTGTCCCAATGTAACTAGCGCTAATTTTGAAAAAAAGTGGTTTGGAAATAGCAAAGTGCTACTTGTACTTATTGCCCTATAACTTGCAAAAAAAGCAAAGAACATGTAAACATTGGGTATTTATAAACTAGGGACAAAATTTAGAAACTATTTAGCATGGGTGTTTTTTGGTGGTTGTAGATATGTAACAGATTTTGGGGGTCAAAGTTAGAAAAAGTGTGTTTTTTTCAATTTTTCCTCAGATTTTATAAAAATTTTTATAGTAAATTATAAGATATTATGAAAATAATGGTATCTTTAGAAAGTCCATTTAATGGCAAGAAAAACGATATATAATATGTGTGGGTACGGTAAATGAGTAAGAGGAAAATTACAGCTAAACACAAACACAGCAAAAATTTAAAAATAGCCTTGGTCCCAAACGGACAGAAAATGGGAAAAGTGTTGTGGTCATTAAGGGGGTTAAAAGGCAAGAAGTGAGAGTAGAGCAAACTTGTGCTCCATACCGCACTCCAATACCAGCGCTGCTTAAGTGAGCGGTGAGCTGGTTATACGTGCTCGTGCACGATTTCCCCATAGACATCAATGGGGAGAGCCGGCTGAGAAAAAGTCTAACACCTGCAAAAAAGCAGTGTAAAACTCAGTAACGCAGCCCCATTGATTCCTATGAAGAAACTATATTTATGTTTACACCTAACACCCTAACATGAACCCCGAGTCTAAACACCACTAATCTTACACTTATTAACCCCTAATCTGCCGCCCCTGACATCGCCAACACCTACATTATACTTATTAACCCCTAATCTGCCGCTCCGGACATCGCCACCAACCTACATTATATTTATTAACCCCTAATCTGCTGCCCCCAACATCGCCGACACCTACATTATATTTATTAACCCCTAATCTGCTGCCCCTAACATTGCCGCAACCTACCTACATTTAATAACCCCTAAACTGCCGCCCACAACATTACCGCCACGATTCTAAATTTATTAACCCCTAAACCTAAGTCTAACCCTAACACCCCCTAACTTAAATATAATTTAAATAAATCTAAATAAAATTAATATCATTAACTAAATTATTCCTATTTAAAACTAAATACTTACCTATAAAATAAACCCTAACGGCTAGATTTAGAGTTCTGCGGCCAAAGGGGTGCGTTAGCTACGCATTGCTTTTTTTTTCCCCGCACCTTTTAAATACCGCTGGTATTTAGAGTTCACAGAAGGGCTGCGTTAGGCTCCAAAAAAGGGAGCGTAGAGCATATTTACCGCCACTGCAACTCTAAATACCAGCGTTGCTTACGGACGCGGCCAGCTTCAAAAACGTGCTCGTGCACGATTCCCCCATAGAAAACAATGGGGCTGTTTGAGCTGGAAAAAAAACCTAACACCTTCAAAAAAGCAGCGTTCAGCTCCTAACGCAGCCCCCATTGTTTCCTATGGGGAAAACACTTCCTAAGTCTGCACCTAACACCCTAACATGTACCCCGAGTCTAAACACCCCCTAACCTTACACTTATTAACCCCTAATCTTCCGCCCGCTGACCCCTGCATATTATTATTAAGCCCTAATCTGCCGCTCCGTACACCGCCGCAACCTACATTATACCTATGTACCCCTAATCTGCTGCCCCTTACAACCGCCGACCCCTATATTATATTTATTAACACCTAATCCTGCCGCCCCCGCTATCCGCTGACCCCTGCATATTATTATTACACCCTAATCTGCCGCTCCGTACACCGCCGCAACCTACATTATACCTATGTACCCCTAATCTGCTGCCCCTAACACCGCCGACCCCTATATTATATTTATTAACCCCTAATCTGCCTCCCCCCAACGTCGCCCTCCACCTACCTACAATAATTAACCCCTAATCTGCCGACCGGATCTCACCGCTACTCTAATAAATGTATGAACCCCTAAAGCTAAGTCTAACCCTAACACTAACACCCCCTAAGTTAAATATAATTTTATCTAACGAAATAAATTAACACTACACTATCAATAAATTAATTAAATACAATACCTACAAATAAATACAATTAAATAAACTAACTAAAGTACAAAAAATAAAAAAAAACTAAGTTACAAAAAATAAAAAAAATATTTACAAACATTAGAAAAATATTACAACAATGTTAAACTAATTACACCTACTCTAAGCCCCCTAATAAAATAAGAAAGACCCCCAAAATAAAAAAATGCCCTACCCTATTCTAAATTTAAAATAGAAAAGCTCTTTTACCTTACCAGCCCTGAAAAGGTCCCTTTGCGGGGCATGCCCAAAGAATTCAGCTCTTTTGCCTGTAAAAAAAAACCATACAATACCCCCCACCCAACATTACAACCCACCACCCACATACCCCTAATCTAACCCAAATCCCCTTAAATAAACCTAAACTAAGCCCCTGAAGATCTTCCTACCTTTATCTTCACAACGCGGGTTCACCGATCGATCCAGAAGAGCCTCCGATGTCTTGATCCAAGCCCAAGCGGGGGGCTGAAGATGTCCATGATCCGGCTGAAGTCTTCATCCAAGCGGGAGCTGAAGAGGTCCATGAACCGACTGAAGTCTTCTATCAAGCGACAATCTTCAATCTTCTTTCTTCCGGATCCATTAGGTTCATTCCCGCCGACGCGGAACATCCATCCATCCACGACTTCCTGACGAATGACGGTTCCTTTAAGGGATGTCATCCAAGATGGCGTCCCTCGAATTCCGATTGGCTGATAGGATTCTATCAGCCAATCGGAATTAAGGTAGGAAAATTTTTGATTGGCTGATGGAATCATCCAATCAGAATCAAGTTCAATCCGATTGGCTGATCCGATCAGCCAATCAGATTGAGCTCGCATTCTATGGCTGTTCTGATCAGCCAATAGAATGCGAGCTCAATCTGATTGGCTGATCGATCAGCCAATCAGATTGAACTTGATTCTGATTGCTGATTCCATCAGCCAATCATAATTTTCTTACCTTAATTCCGATTGGCTGATAGAATCCTATCAGCCAATCGGAATTCGAGGGACGCCATCTTGGATGATGTCCCTTAAAGGAACCGTCATTCGTCGGGAGTTGTCGGTGAAGATGGATGTTCCGCGTTGGCGGGATGACCATGGATCCGGAAGAAGGAAGATTGAAGATGCCGCTTGATAGAAGACTTCAGGCCCGATCATGGACCTCTTCAGCTCCCGCTTGGATGAAGACTTTCAGACCAAGCCGATCATGGACCTCTTCAGCTCCCGCTTGGATGAAGACTTCAGTCGGATCATGGACATCTTCAGCCCCCGCTTGGCTTGGATCAAGACATCGGAGGAGCTCTTCTGGATCGATCGGTGAACCCGGCGTGTGGAAGATAAGGTAGGAGATCTTCAGGGGCTTATGTTAGGTTTATTTAAGGGGGGTTTGGGTAGATTAGGGGTATGTGGTGGTGGGTTGTAATGTTGGGGGGGGATTGTATGTTTTTTTTTTTTACAGGCAAAAGAGCTGAATTCTTTTGGGCATGCCCCGCAAAGGACTCTTTTCAGGGCTGGTAAGGTAAAAGAGCTTTTCTATTTCAATTTTAGAATAGGGGTAGGGCATTTTTTTATTTTGGGGGTCTTTGTTATTTTATTAGGGGGGACTTAGAGTAGGTGTAAATTAGTTTAAAATTGTTGTAATATTTATCTAATGTTTGTAAATATTTTTTTATTTTTTGTAACTTAGTTCTTTTTTATTTTTGTCCTTTAGTTTGTTTATTTAATTGTATTTATTTGTAGGTATTGTATTTAATTAATTTATTGATAGTGTAGTCTTAGGTTTAATTGTAACTTAGGTTAGGATTTATTTACAGGTAATTTGTAATTATTTTAACTAGGTAGCTATTAAATAGTTATTAACTATTTAATAGCTATTGTACCTGGTTAAAATAAATTACAAAGTTGCCTGTAAAATAAATATTAATCCTAAAATAGCTACAATATAATTAAAATTTATATTGTAGCTATATTAGGATTTATTTTACAGGTAAGTATTTAGCTTTAAATAGGAATAATTAATTTAATAAGAGATTTAAATAATTTTATTTTGTTAGATAAAAATTATATTTAACTTAGGGGGGTGTTAGGGTTAAGGTTAGAATTAGCTTTAGGGGTTAAAAAATGTATTAGAGTAGCGGTGAGCTCCGGTCGGCAGATTAGGGGTAAATGCTTCAAGTTAGGTGTCTGCGATCTTAGGGAGGGCAGATTAAGGGGTTAATACTATTTATTATAGGGTTATTGAGGCGGGAGTGAGGCGGATTAGGGGTTAATACATTTATTATAGTAGCGGTGCGTCCGGTCGGCAGATTAGGGGTTAATAAGTGTTGGCATGCTGGCGGCGACGTTTGGGGGGGGGCAGATTAGGGGTTAATAAATATTATGTAGGGGTCGGCGTATTATGGGCAGCAGATTAGGGTTACATAGGGGATAACGTAGGTAGCAGCGGTTTACGGAGCGCAGATTAGGGGTTAAAAAAATTTTAATAGAGTGGGCGGCGATGTGGGGGGGCCTTGGTTTAGGGGTAACATAGGTAGTTTATGGGTGTTAGTGTACTTTAGAGCACAGTAGTTAAGAGCTTTATAAACCGACGTTAGCCCAGAAAGCTCTTAACTACTGACTTTTTTCTGCGGTTGGAGTTTTGTCGTTAGATTTCTAACGCTCACTTCTAGCCACGACTCTAAATACCGGCGTTAGAAAGATCCCATTGAAAAGATAGATACGCAATTGACGTAAGGGATCTGCGGTATGGAAAAGTCGCGGCTGGAAAGTGAGCGTTAGACCCTTTTCCTTACTGACTCTAAATACTCAAGCGTAGCCCAAAACCAGCATTAGGAGCCTCTAACGCTGGTTTTCACGGCTACCGCCAAACTCTAAATCTAGCTGCAAGTTAGCTACAATATAACTATAGTTACATTGGATCTAGCTTAGGGTTTATTTTTATTTTACAGGCAAGTTTGTATTTATTTTAACGAAAGTTATTAACTATTTCCTAACTACCTAGCTAAAATAATACAAATTGACCTGTAAAATAAAACCTAACCTAAGTTACACTAACACCTAACACTACACTACAATTAAATAACTTACCTAAATTAAATACAATTAAATACATTAAATACAATTAGCTAAATTACAAAAAAACAACACTAAATTACAGAAAATAATAAACAAATTACAAGATATTTAAACTAATTACACCTAATCTAATAGTCCTATCAAATAAAAAAGCTCCCCATTTCCCTATAAAAGGGCATTTGAATGGGCATTGCCCTTAAAAGGGCATTTAGCTCTATTGCTGCCAAAAGCCCTAACCTAAAAAAAAAACCCACCCAATACACCCTTAAAAAAATCCTAACACTAACCCCCGAAGATATCACTTACTGGGAGAAGTCTTCATCCAAGCGGCAAGATGTCCTCAATCAAGTCGGCAGAAGTGATCCTCCAGAACAGGCAGAAGTCTTCATCCAGATGGCATCTTCTATCTTCATACTTCCAACGTGGAGCGGCTCCATCTCAAGACATCCGGCTTAGAGCATCCTCTTCAATCAATCCAAGATGGCGTCCCTTAGATTCTGATTGGCTGATAGAATTCTATCAGCCAATCGGAATTAAGGTAGAAAAAATCCTATTGGCTGATGCAATCAGCCAATAGGATTGAACTTCAATCTATTGGCTGATCCAATCAGCCAATAGGATTGAGCTTGCATCTTATTGGCTGATTGGAACAGCTAATAGAATGCCAGCTCATCAGCCAATAGGATTTTTTCTACCTTAATTCAATTGGCTGATAGAATTCTATTCTATAGAAGTATTTTGGTCTATTCCATCAATACCTGTGCTGAGAAGGCCAGGATTTAGAACACTGTGCATTTGGTTGTCATTAAACCAGCACAAAAATGAGTTGTGAATCCCCTTGTAAATTTAGCACATTTCTGTCACAATTATGATAGATCACTGTTAAAATTAAAATAGAAAAAATACTAAGAGTCTGGAGAAAACTTGAACCTGTGAATTTGATTCCTGTAGTAATGTGAAGCCTGTTATTGGAAGATACATATATGTGCCATACACCAATTGTTTCCGCATGTGAAATAAAATATTTTAGCTTCACGCTAGATTGCCCTTTTAACTATATTATATTCCTATGACAACTGTGCTGTAGTCTTATATATTATATATGAACATTATCTAAAAAGAAAATGAAAAGGCGCATCCTTGTGCAGATCTATGCTATGGTGATATTGAGCCAACTCACTTCATAATGTGTACAAAGTACTCCCAAAGTTGCAGCACTCCGTTGTGCTGACAGAAGCAGGCAAAAGATCATGCAGTGTCTCTGCTCACTGATTCAAGGCAACTGGAAACTGAGTAATCTTTCTTGGAACACAGCCTGCTTACAGCTGTAACAATTTTCCCAGTCATTCATGGTATTCTGTTTTCTGTTTCTTGCTTTTCTTGAATAAATGCTTATTCACCTGATAAATTTGTTTGATACTGTATACCTTCTCTATCCTATCGCAATAAAAAGATTTATAAAAAAAAACAAAACAAAAAAAAACAACAACATTTTTTCCCACATCTTGTTAGCAGACTGTGTTCCAAGGACGATTACTCAGTTTCCAGTTGCCTTGAATCAGTGAGCAGAGACTTTACTTTGCAAGATCTCTAACTGCTTCTATCAGCACAGTGGAGTGCTGCAACCATTGTGAGTATTTTACACATTGGGAAGTGAACTGCACATATCACCATAGGGTTGCAAAAGAAGGGTGTATTAAGAAAATTAATTTAACCTATATAGTTATCAAATAAGAAGTCATTATTAAAAAGATCTATTGCCATTTGTGTTTTACAGCAGTATTGGCGCACAACATATACACCCTTCTTTTGCACCTCTGATCATTATCAGCTTAGGGATTGCCTGTTTCTTTATGTGTAGCCCAGATCTTATCTAGCGCGTTTTTTTCATTAATTTCCTTTAATAACTGTCTTAATCATATCACCATAGGTTGCCACCCTCGGCCATGTTTTCTGCACACTTATGAGTTACAAATGCTGCAGGGTTGGAACATGCACTGCGCACCTGGACAGCAAACAAATAGTGACACTGGACAGCACTATTCATGTTCCTCCCTGCACACCCTGCAACATGTGTAACTCATAAGTGTCCAGGAAAACATGGCCAATGTGCCAAGCCTATATCACCAGATTTATAGCATTGATCTGCATAAGGATGCACATTTTCCTTTTAAACTTTATTTTGATCCAACTTTGACTGTGAAGTGGGATAAAAGTGCAGCTCTTTGGTCAAATTGAACAATTCAAGTTTTCACTGCTTATGGGACTCATATATTGCTTTTGAAATGTTTACTTTGCATAGATACATTTATATTTATACTTTATGTAGTATATAGATATTGTTTATACTTTTAGGTTGGTATATTTGGTACATATATTATATCATCATTGGTGTTACTTGTGGCCCCCCTAGGCTTGCAAAATGATTAGTGTTTATTGATTGCGTATACAGAATGAACATTATGTAGCAAGAATGATAATGTCCCTCACAAATTATAAGCAACCCAAGCATATTTTTTTTTTTAGCAGAGCAAACACTAAACAATCTTTATTTTGTTTTCTTTACTTCTATTTGTTGCTCATAAAAAAAAATGATTTAAAAGAACACGAAACACTTTGAGATTGTAATAAAAAAATGAATTATTCATAGTAGAAAAACTGCAATATTTGTTCATTATTTATTTTGTTCCCTTTCCTGTAATTTAACTCTGAAACTGGTGGGTTTTGGGCTTCTGAAAACTGGAAGTGCACACTGCAGACTTCACAAGCTTAACCCTGTTACATATGTTCCTAATGGGGAGGTGGGGAGAGGGACAATCTAGCATAAAATACAAATCATTATTTTTATTGTTTTTCTTCCCATTTTGAAATCCCCAGACTCAATGGCCCAGAAATAACAACAAGCACAATGGTGATTTTGTGGGATTAGTATTACATTACAGGGCGTGTAGTGATGCTAATAGGGGAAATTGACTGATTGTGCTCCAAAACCATAGCGATATGTGTCTATGTCTTTTAAAAGGTTTGAACAGGGGCACTATCTGTATAGTGGGGCTGTGGGGTAGATTTACCAATGTGCGGGCCGACATCGATAAATGCCGACAGCATACACTGTCTGCATTTACCATTGCACAAGCATTTCTAGTGAAATGCTTGTGCAATGCTGCCGTCTGCACATTCGCGGCCAATTCGGAGTGTCAATCAGCCCGATCATATCCGATCCGGCTGATTGCTGTCCACCAACTCAGAGATGGCGGACGAGTTAAGGAGCAGCGGGCTTCTTAACTTACATTTATTCCGGGGTAGATAGCAGCATCCGCTGCTTGGTAAATCTACCCCTGTGTGTTTCTTGGGTTACTGATATGGCAAATGTTTTTAGTGTGAAAGTGCTTAGCATTAGTTTTAAACATGTAATTGACTAAGCAACTACTTTTTGTATTTGTTGGGTGATGTTGCTTCCTTAAAGGGGCATAAACCCCAATTTTTTTCTTTCATAATTCATATAGAACATACAATTTTAAGTAACTTTCCAATTTACTTCTATTATCAATTTTTCTTAGTTTTGAAAAGTGAGAAAGTAAGTTAAGGAGTGAGGCATGGGTGAATGTGTTTATATTCGAATTTGAATGTTAGAACGAATGTTATTGTAGAAATTCGATTTACATTATAGAATGTTGATAAGAACAGATATTCTTAAAAATGGTATTATCGAATGTTATTTATAGTTTTCGAATGTCACTTTCGAATTTGAATGTGACTTTCGTATGTGACATTCAAATTCAAATGTGACATTCAAATTTGAATATTACATCTAAAAAACACAGTTGTAGACTAGAAATACTAATATTACATTTATAAAACACAGTTGTAGACTAGAAATACTATTTCAAATTTGAATGTTATATTTATAAATCACAGTATTAGACTAGAAATACTATTTCGAATTCGAACGTGAGATTCAAATTTGAATTTAGCATTTGAATATTACATTTATTGAACACAGTTGTAGACTAGAAATACTATTTCAAATTCGAAAGTCACATTCGAATATTACATTTCGATATTGAATGAATACATAGCTAAACATTCTTTTATTCAAACGAATATTTTCAAATTTTATTGAAAAATTCAAAAAGGAAAATTCGAAAATAGAATGTTAGAGTGTTATATAAACATTTGAAATTCGATTAAAAAAAACAAATGTATCAAAATTCATTTTAAATTTCGAATTTTAAGAAACATTCGCCCATCCCTAGTGAGCATGTTTCTGCAGCACTATATGGCAGCAGTTTTGCAATAATGTTATACATTAGCAATAGCACTATATGGAAGCATTACTTCCTGTCATGTAGATCTCCAGACACGTGCACACTACCTATCTAGATATCTCTTTATCAAAGAATAACAAGAAAACAAAGCAAGTTTGATAATAGAAGTATATTGGAAACTATTTTTTAAAAATTGTATTCCCTATCTGAATCATGAAAGAAATGTTTTGGGTTTTATGTCCCTTTAAAACTTTTTTGGGGTAGTTGTTAATTAAGTTGAAAAGTGTTGTCTGGGGACTGAACAAGTCTTTTTGATTGTGGAATTGCACTGTAAATTTGTCCTAAAATATCAAGTAAAAGAGGACTAGCATGTGTTAAAGACCATTTTCACCAAATTGATAATGTTTTAATTTCTTCTGATAAGCAACTGAAATTGTATCGTCATTGAAAATGGCTCATCTATGGATGTTAACATGCAGAAGTTATCAAACAATAGATTGTAATCAACTCCTATGTGTTTAACCCGCTTGTTGGTGATTGGCTGCTATTTGCATATACCGATCCAAATTAGCTCACCAGCCATGCCCTGTTTAGGACAATATATTGTGGCTCCTAGCGAGACGTTTAGCTATGTGTTCAGCCTCTATGCAGGGTTAAAACACAAAGGGGCCATTTTATTAAGCCCCGTATTGGCCCCAATGCCTCTGTTTCCGTGCAAGCCTACAGGCTTGCTGGAAACAGGAGTAAAGAAGCAGCAGTCTTAAGACCATTGCTCCTTAACTCGTCCACCTGCTCTGAGATGGCGGACAGCAATCAGCCCGATTTCATACGATCGGGTGATTGACATCCCCTGCCAGCGGCCATTTGGCCGTATGCTGTCCGCATTTATCGATGTGTGGCTGACATGATGACTACAGCAGATCATGTCCGTTCCCACTTTCATAAATCAGCCCTACAGGGCTATATTACAAGTGGAGCGCTGGTATTACCAGTTGAATGTAAAAAAGCTTGCAAGCAAAAGACTCAGCATTTTCTTTTTTCACTTGAGCGCTAACCCGGAGGTAAGCTAGGCCAACTGCTCTATAGTCAAGGGTGCATTAAGAATACTTCAAATAATGATGTTTGCTCAGAAGAAAAAGTATTGCATATTTCGAGGTATTTGACTGGAAAGGGCTTTCTTTGTTGCTTTCTAAGCCTCTATAACAATCTTCATATTTTATTATTAATTGCCCCCTGAAAACCCACACCGATCAACATATTACATAACCCTTTAAAACAATAAGCACATAGCAAGCCCCCTGATCTTCTTCATGAGTAAACTGAGAAATAGAACACAAAACAGACTAGAATAGAGTATATGAGACATGGAGAGTCCAATAATCCATTTTACCAAAATATCATCAAGCAACATATACAGTATATATATCAGAAGGCTACGAGAGTTCTGGAAAAAATAGATACATGGATGATCCCAGTTCATCTAAAAACACATTTTGGCAAACACCCTTTTCTTATTCACTAAAACGTATAGTCCCATGGTGAAACTCATTAGCTACCACTTGAAGTGCATCCCGTGACAGCATTAGGCAATATTTTTTATAATTATAAAATAAAGGGTTACTCCTGTGTGCCAAGGTACTACTATGCTTGCAGACCCAATGGATGTTAGTGAGTAACTACATCTAAATCTTTAGTAAACATAATAGGGATTATACTGATCTCCACAGGGGTCTAACATAAAACCAAGCAACTGTAGCCTTCTAAACACAGTACGTTACCCAAAGTTTCAAAGTAGTAGCTGAAACTTTGAGTCACGTACCTTTTGTGGAGCACTATCATTAGAAATGCAGCTGTTGGGACATGGATATTAAGTGGCTCCAAGGCTCAGAATATGATCTAACGTTTACCAATGTGACATCTTAAGGAGGAAAATAAATATACTGTAACATCAGCTATAACCTAGGTGAGAACAGCCTGCGTTGCTGACAATGAATGAAGCGATTCATGTCCTCCCTCTTGGAGTCTGGATATTACTTCTCTGTATTCTGCTTTCCTTCAATGTATCTGGCATCACGTTCCTGTCACTTACTGATGACGTCACTGTCAAGCGTCTGATACACCCCCAAAACTTGCCAGATTAACAATGCTACATGGCTATGTAATACTTAAAAGTTGAAACAATATAAACCTTGCAGATCACCAAGCACATTTCATTGTTTCATTACTGTAACTTACTAACCCCTGATTAAATTTCACTCGCCAATGGCGAGAGGGCAAGTACAATTTGTGAGCCTTATAAATATAAATATATATATATGTCCATATATGTGTATACTCCATTGCAGGCACTCAAGAGGATAAACAGCAAGCTTTTATTATATATCAAAACAAATCCATAACTCTTCAATCCAAACAGGAACCTTTGTCAAATTGAATGATTTTTCTTGTTCCTTTTGACGAAGGTTCCCTTTGGGATTGAAACGTTATGGATTCATGTTGATATATAATAAAAGCTTGCTGTTTATCCTATATGCCTGCAATGGATTCCCTTTAAATAGGATGTGGCTGTCCCTCAGGGCTCTACGAACAGAGTTGTATGCATTTGAGCATGAGCACCAATAGCATTGTATCTTTAAAGGAGAGTGCTTCCTACACTGGATCTGCATATATATATATATATATATATATATATATATATATATATAGAGAGAGAGAGAGAGAGAGAGAGAGAGAGAGAGAAAGAAACAGAGATAGAGA
This sequence comes from Bombina bombina, assembly GCF_027579735.1. Classification (NCBI taxonomy): domain Eukaryota; kingdom Metazoa; phylum Chordata; class Amphibia; order Anura; family Bombinatoridae; genus Bombina; species Bombina bombina. The sequence continues at coordinate 252,107,528 of NC_069500.1, forward strand.
GAAACACAGAGAGAGAGAGAGAGAGAGAGAGAGAGAGAGAGAGAGAGAGAGAGAGAGAGAGAGAGAGAGAGAGAGAAAGAATCATTGTTGCCATGCACTCACTATGATCATGTATAGCATCCCAGGTGCTTATCCTCCAGCATCCATATACATTTGTCTTTGATTGTGGGGACACTAATAGCCTATAGGTCTTAAAAAAACATTTTCTTTATTGAACATCCTTTAATAATTCATATGTTGTTTGTCCTATATATATATGTGTGTGTATATGTTTATTTGTCTATACATGTGTATTTGTGTATGTACACATAAATACACGTTACACATGTATGCACATATATACACATGTATACATATATATATATACTGTATATATATATATATATATTTCTGAACCCTTCCCAGTCAAACACCTTGACAATTACCATTCCTTATTTAAATTATACTTGTTTAATATGTGTATATATGAGTGTAATACTTTATTTTAATATGTTTTACATGTGATTTGTGAGCCCTAACATTTTACTACAGGTCTCAGGTCTTCTTCTAGTGCTATTTTGGCTTTTTCTCAAGCACAACCCATAACTTTCAACTTAAAATATGAGCAATATTCAGCAAGGTTGCGATATCCATTGAAAATATAGGGCTCACTAAAGGGATGTAGACCACAATAAACCTTCTCTGGTAATTGTTTTACCATGGACCTGTAATATTAGTTTGCACGCTAATTTAAGCACAGTCCAGCAATGTTAATATTGCACCCTGCGCTATCAATGCCTCTCCACTTGTAATCGGGGACAGAGCTGACAAGGAAAAATATTCCAAATATAAAAACCTTTTTTAAAAAATGTTTTTGTTAATCATGCGCTAAAATAAATATGTAGTGAAAAGGGTTAGATTTCTACTTAGTATGATGATATCACAGCTTGATGCTGGAGCATTTAAAGTGCCATTATAATGGAACAAATGACATCACATACACTAACAAATTAAAACGTCATATTTCCACTATAACGGCCCTTTAATCGTTTATAAAAATGTCTAAATAATGTATTTTTCAGTCAATGTAAAAGTACTTTTATTAACAGCATAATAACATCTATTTTATCCAACAGAAAAAAAAAAGATTGTAGAATGCAATAAAGTATCACCTTAACTGTACAAAGTAAACGCATAAATAGCTATTATACTGAAAATCTCTTTCACTGTGATTTATTTTTTATCACAAAGTAACCCAGATTTTTTTAGGCGGCTGGAAGAGCCTCATATCTGAAATCCCAGCGAAAGTCTTGCAATTAACATTAACATTGCATTTGTCTTCTAATGTATTGAATGTATAGTATATAAAGATGCTAAATATAAGTGACGTTTTCATAGTGAGGTTTAATCTTATAAAGAACAGCTTCAGGTTTTTTAGGGGGATAGGATAGAACTATGTTGTTGTTACCAATTTACACTAAAAGAACAGCTTCTTTATTAAATTGCCAGCAATTCACTTGTCTGTTCATATACACAACAGCAGAACTGGAAAAACGTGTGCCTTGTATCCTTCTACTAGAATGTGAAATAGAAAACTCAAAAATGAGGAAACCAGTTTGATGCTGTCATTTATTAAGGGGGTTGGGTGGATTTCCAGTTAAAAATGCTCTCTGCTTGAGGGAAGCAAAATGATATGAGGTTATTCTCACCCTTACATTTCAAAGAAAATATACTACTGGATAACATCTGTGTGTGTCTATTACAGTAAATGGTACAAAACACTACCATATGGAGAGGGAGTTTTTCTACACCAAAGGATAAATATACCATAACTAGTAGATAGGTAATGTGCTATGGAATAACTCTCTTCATCATATTTAATCAGCATGAAAAAAAAAGTGTGAAAATGTGTGTGTTAGGTATATGTGTGTGTGTTAGGTATATGTGTGTGTGTTAGGTATATGTGTGTGTGTTAGGTATATGTGTGTGTGTTAGGTATATGTGTGTGTGTTAGGTATATGTGTGTGTGTTAGGTATATGTGTGTGTGTTAGGTATATGTGTGTGTGTTAGGTATATGTGTGTGTGTTAGGTATATGTGTGTGTGTTAGGTATATGTGTGTGTGTTAGGTATATGTGTGTGTGTTATGTATATGTGTGTGTGTTATGTATATGTGTGTGTTATGTATATGTGTGTGTTATGTATATGTGTGTGTTATGTATATGTGTGTGTTATGTATATGTGTGTGTTAGGTATCTGTGTGTGTCTATTACAGTAAATGGTACAAAACACTACCATATGGAGAGGGAGTTTTTCTACACCAAAGGACAAATATACCATAACTTGTAGATAGGTAATGTGCTATGGAATAACTCTCTTCATCATATTTAATCAGCATGAAAAAAAAAGTGTGAAAATGTGTGTGTTAGGTATATGTGTGTGTTAGGTATATGTGTGTGTTAGGTATATGTGTGTGTTAGGTATATGTGTGTGTTAGGTATATGTGTGTGTTAGGTATATGTGTGTGTTATGTATATGTGTGTGTTAGGTATATATGTGTGTGTTAGGTATATATGTGTGTGTTAGGTATATATGTGTGTGTTAGGTATATATGTGTGTGTTAGGTATATATGTGTGTGTTAGGTATATATGTGTGTGTTATGTATATATGTGTGTGTTATGTATATGTGTGTGTTTTGGATATGTTACTGATTTAATGAGTAACCTTACATTAGGGAAGGAATGTCATAACAAAAGCTCACCTTGCATGACAGTCAGAAAAGTGTGCAACACTAAATACCCATTGGGATTATTGCAGCACTATAGACTTGTTGCATGTTTGTGTAGTGTGTGCGTATGTGTTTATGTCCATGTGGTTAGTGTGTATGGTGTGGATGTATTTGTGGGTGTGTGGTAACTTTACATCACTAAATACAGTACTGCAGATGACTATTAAATCACAACTTGGTGTGTCTGTGTAGTGTGTGTTTGTGTAGTATATGTGTGTTTGATGAGTATGTGTGTGTATGTTTATGTAGTGTGTGTATGTGTTTGTTTTATTGTGTGAATGTGTGTGCATGTGTATGTGTGTTGTGTGTATGCTCTTGTGTCATGTGTATGAGTGTGTTTTATTGTGTGAATGTGTGTGATGTGTATTTGTGTTGTGTGTATGCTCTTGTGTCATGTGTATGAGTGTGTTTGTTGTGTGTGTCTGTGTGCATGGTTTATTTGTGTTTAGTATATGTGAGTGTATTTATGTCTGTACATATGTGTTTGTGAGGTGTGTGTGTGTGCATGTATGTGTTGTGAGTGTTTATGTGTGTGTTGTGTATATGTGTGCGCATGTGTGTGTTGTGAGTGTGTATGTGAGAGTTGTGTATATGTGTGTATGTGAATGTTTTTGTGTGTATGTGTGTGTGTTGTACATATGTGTGTGTATTTGTATAATGTTTGTGTATGTGTTTGTGTAGTGTGCATTTGTATGTGTATATGTGTGCACATGTGTGTGTTGTGAGTGTGTATGTGAGAGTTGTGTATATGTGTGTATGTGAATGTTTTTGTGTATGTGTGTGTGTGTGTTGTACATATGTGTGTGTATTTGTATAATGTTTGTGTATGTGTTTGTGTAGTGTGCATTTGTATGTGTATATGTGTGCACATGTGTGTGTTGTGAGTGTGTATGTGAGAGTTGTGTATATGTGTGTATGTGAATGTTTTTGTGTATGTGTGTGTGTGTTGTACATATGTGTGTGTATTTGTATAATGTTTGTGTATGTGTTTGTGTAGTGTGCATTTGTATGTGTATATGTGTGTTGTGTAATGTGTGTATGCATTATGTGTGTGTTGTGTGTATATGTGTTTGTATAAGTGTGTTGTGTAATGTCTGTGTGTGTTGTATATGTATATGTGTGTTTTTGTGTGTAGGTGTTTGTGTGTGTGTGGTGTATATATGTGTGTCTGTTTTTGATGTATGTTACTGATTTACTCTGTAATGTTACATTAGGAAAGAATGTTACAGCAAGAGCTCACCTTGCATAACAGCCAGCAAACTGTACATCACTAAATACCCCTTGGGATTATTGCAGCACTGCAGACAACTTGGAACAAAGCTGCCCCAACCACACGGGCCTTCTTCAAACTCCTCATGCCCATCTTGTTGGGGGTGGTCTTTTAGTGCATCTTCTGTGGCAACTTTCTTTTCAACTGTTTTTAGTGAGACCTCCCCAGCAGTGCTGAAGCTGGGGTTATCCACTCCTTCACTCATGATAGCTCTATGTTGCCTTCTGCCAAGAGAACCACATAAAACAGCTTCTATGTAGCTGTGCAGCTGTGTAACCCTTCTGCCTGTGTAGCTGCTGCTTGCTGTCTTTCTGTCAAGGGAAGTGCCTTTGAGAGGATCCTTGTCAGACATGTGTTGAGTCACAAGCAGGTGGGGGCACCTTTTTCTGTGCTGCACTTTGGGACGAATTCACCTGCCTGGCACAGCCCACCCCTCCCCTGATCTTGTAACACCTATGAGTACTGGTCACATGATCAAGGGAGACAACGCCTGCCTCTTCTGACTTGTTATGATAATATGTAACATCTACCTGTGTTATCTTGTTTATATGAGAAGCTAAACATTTTTTTTTACTTATTCGGAATTGCCAAAATATGCAAATACAATATAATGCTTATAACTAACAGTACATTTTTCTTGAAGTCAAGATTTTGTGTGGCTATAAACATGTGTAACTGTATAATAGTATGATAACTTAGTATTTATTCACCACAGAAATTACAGCAGTTACCAAAACACATCTGAGTTCTTCACATTTTCATTAACAGTAATAAAAATAAACTGAAAGAATAGCTATTTTATAAGAATTTTTGTTATGTTAATATTTGTTTTGCTTTAATTCAAGCAGTTAAATATTTCATAAGTGTAGCATTTCTCAAGAGGTATTTCAAAACAAAGTAGATTACTGTTTTTTTAAGTTTACACTGATGTGAAATGCTAATAATTATCAGTGCTTAAACAAACCATTGAAAGGTTCACAAAATTCCATCACAATTTATAAAATGGTTTGACTTTGTACTGAAAATGACTATTATCTATCTCTATCTATCTCTCTATATCTATCTCTCTCTATATGTATATACACACACACACACACATATATATATAATTAATTATGCATCATTTCCTTCCCCAGGAAACAATTTTGAAAGCGCATGTTAATACATAGGGGCCGATTTATTAAAGTGCGAGCGGACTTGATACGATGTAGCGTTTCATGTCCGTTGCACATCGATAAATGCCGACAGCGTACGCTGTCGGCATTTATCATTGCACAAGCAGTTCTTGTGAGCTGCTTGTGCAATGCCGCCCCCTTCAGATTTGCGCCCAATCGGACGCTAGCAGGGGATGTCAATCAGTCGGATCGTATAGGATCGGGTGGATTGATGTCCGCAGCCTCAGAGCAGGCGGACAAGTTATGGAGCAGCGGTCTTTAGAGCGGTCATAACTACTGTTTCCGGCGAGGCTGAAGGCTCGCGCAGAAACAGGGGCATCATTCGGAGCTTGATAATTCTGCCCCATAGACATGGGAAAGGAGCATTTATTTAACTAATGAATTTCTTCTGCTTGTCTTACTGATATCATTTTATCTACATGTTTAAATGACATCTATTTAGATATTATGTGTATCTTATCAATGCTCAAGAATCCATACTACCTGCTGTTATCTTTATGATTTATTTGTCTGTGTCATGTAACCTTGCTTTTAGAATAATTTCTAAGGTTATGTACAGTTACAAATGAAAACAAATCATACGATCGATGAGTTAACTTTATTACACTATTTCAGTTCACCATTAAGCATTGACAAAATACATCTATAACTATATTTAAATGCTATTTATTAAATATATACTACTAACTCCAGAATCAAATAATAATACAAAGCCCCCCACACACACATATACATGGATAGATAGCGCAACAGTTAGCGTGTCACACGTAATATTAGCGATATGTGAGATTAAAGCCATATATAAGTAATAGTGCAATAATACACGTCTTAAACATATCAGAGCATTTTCTTTTTTTATTTGATGTCCTTTTAATGAGGTCTCCAAAAGTTTGCGATTTATCTTGAGCTCTGCTTTCCAATTTCGGACATTTACTAAAATAAGAGACTTTGGAAGGAGGGGATAAGCAGACATGAAACACTCTGGAGATATGTTTTTTATTTACCTATTAATATGATTCTTAGGGGCCGATTTACAAAAGTGTAGCGTATCATGTCCGCCGTACATCAATAAATGCAGACAGCATACACTGTCGGCATTTATCATTGCACAAGCAGTTCTGGTGAAATGCTTGTGCAATGCCGCCCCCTACAGATTCACGGCCAATCGGCTGCTAGCATAGTATATCGTATAGGATCGGGCGGATTAAAGACTGCAGCCTCAGAGGCAGCGGACAAGTTGTGGAGTAGCGGTCTTTAGACCGCTGCTTCATAATTACTGTTTCTGGCGAGCCTGAAGCCGTGCCCGTAAACAGCAGCAACAAGCTCCATTTGGAGCTTGATAATTCGGCCCCTTAAATTGTACTATGAAGTTCATATATGATGAATTTATAGCATGAGATGAAAGCGAAGTTATTAGAACAGTTGAAGTCCAGCAGTAATTGTATTATCAATGTAGTAAGCTTAGTATATAATGATCTTATGAATACTGCAATGGGGATTGTTTTAGCAATCATTACTGAAAAAAATCTTTAAAGGTGTCAATAAACACATACTTGTAAATAAAGAACTGTTGTAACTTATCCCATGATCTGCTCAATGCTGACTGCTTAAAGGGACACTGTAGTTAAAAATAGAATCATATTATTACAATAGTATACCTTTAAATCAAGCTTTTTTAAATGTTGGTTATGTTATACATATTTAGCGTTTTTAATACATTGCTGTTTGAAATATTTAATTTTTCCAAACCCACTGAGATGTTCGCAGTTACCGATTTCCAATCCGGCTGAACAACTCCAGTTGGAAGATGGCGACTCCTAGACGCAATGCGCAAGTGCAAGTTAGTGCAACGTCAACGGATACATCACCAATGTGATTTATTTTTTCTATTGTCGGTCATGTCGGGTTCTGTACTGCAATATGCGCATGCGAGACTAAGATAATCCTATTGCGCATGCGTGGAATGACGATAATGTAGTTTAATGTTATGCAAATACTCGCCATCTGATTGGCAAGTATGTTAGACCTTAGATGGCCCACATTTGAGGGCTGGATTACGTGATGTAATGAAGATAAAATAAAACTTTATTTTTCTGATAAAGGGAGCTTCGTTTCTTAAAAAAAAAAAAAATTACACTACTTTAATGTGATAAATGCAATGCTGTTTGTTCCGTTTTGCATAACAAAAAGAAAAGTTAGTAATCCTTTAAAGGGATATTCTGGTAAAAAAATTAAATGCACATAGATGAATTATATCTTTGAAAAGAAAAATATTTGCAATATACATGTATTTGCAAAAATGCTTCTAGTAGAAGTTATTAATGTTCTTGTGTTAACATTTTTCTCTGCACATGCATGTGAAGCATAGCTAAATATTCTCTGTGCACCAGCATTTTAAATATTGCAGCTGCAATGATAGCCAAGGACAACGTCAAGATCTCTTCCTCCCTGGGTCTCTAACCTACAGCCACACAATGCATGTCTCTGACCAAACACACTCAGATTCAAACAAGGGTGACACAGCCCTTTTGTATTTCCCTAGACTCATACAAACACTGAAATAGACTCTCAAACCAGTCTGGGTACACATCCCTGCAAAACTCACAGCCTTGGGTGCTTACCAGTACTCACAGACAGTTGTGCAGCTCCCAGCAACTCAGGCAGTCAAACACAGGCCAGCCTGGGTGCAAAACCCATAGGAAAAATTACAGAACAAAAATATTACACAACACATAGAAAGTCTGGCACTCTTTTTCAAGCACACAGCTAGATTTAAAGCAAAATGGAAGGGTAAGTTTTAATTTAGCTGTGTGTTTGCAAAAGTGCGCTGGGTTTTTACCTGGAGAAAAATGCCAAGAGGAGGCAAGGGCCCCCCCTTGCCCCTCTCTGGGCGCCCATACCTACAGAGTGTGAGGCATGGGGAGAGTGGAACTCAAATGCAGCAATAGATGTACAGAAAACCAAAAGTCTCTTAAAATGCTCCAATAAATCAAGAGAAAAATAAACTAAGAATAGGTCAATACCAATGTTAAAACAAGAGCAAAGTCTAGGAACAGGCGAAAAGTCAGGTACCATGAGATCAGTCCAGCAACTAGGTAACAAGGGGCAAACAAGAGTAGAGGAACAGGTCAAAGGTGAGAACCGTGAGATCAGTCCAGCAAATAGGTATCAAGGTGCAAAGCAGGAGCAATGTCAAGCAGGTATAGGTGGACAGGCTGGCACATGATATTAGATAGATGCAGTAGTAACAACAGGATTCAGGTAGACTGCCAGTGGTACAGCAAATATAGGAGACTTAGCAGACACAGGATACACTGTTGATGAAACTGTCACAGGGCACCAGGTAGGTGCAGCTGGTACATAAGGATTCAGGTAAGCTGCCACTGGTACTGCAAGCACAGGAGACTCATCAGGCACAGGATACCCAGTGGGTACTGTTGGTGAGGCTGTTATGGGATGGAAGGGAGCAGTGGGGTACTTTAAAAATTAAATACTTCAAGCCAATACACAAAATATTACTCTTCTATCACTGTATAGTATCTTAAAATTGTCTCTATTTTCATAAGCATGTATTTATGTATGAGGGTAATACGTGTTTGTGTTCTTTAGAGAATTAGAACAAGGGCTTTATAGTATTGGTGAGATTTCTTGTTAATAAGACAGGTAAAGACAAAGATTATAATAAGATATAGGGGCCGATTTAGTAATGTCCGCCGCACATTGATAAATGCGGACTTGCACAAGCATTTCTAGTGAAATGCTTGTGCAATGCCACCCCCTGCACATTTGCAGCCAATCGGCCACTAGCAGGGGGTGTCAATCAACCCAATCATATCCGATTGGACTGATTGCTGTCCGCTGCCACAGAGGTGGCGGACGGGTTAAGGACAAAGCAGTAGTCTTATGACCGCTGCTTCTTAACTTCCTCTTCAGGGAGACCTGAAGTGGGTCAGAAGCAGCATCCGCTGCTTCATAAATCGACCCCATAGTGTGAACTTGTTAGTACACCTACCGCGGCTAATGGGTCCATCTAAGACCACCCATGCTAACACAGACACAGGTCCCTGGCACTCTAACCTCGGCATTCCTTGGAGCAGTCAAACTGCTAAGCTTCAATCCAGACCCCATGTCATGTGAGCTAAATCTAGCACTTCAAGATTCCCTAACTCTGATTCAGGTTTTAGGTGCACTATTCCCTACAATAGCATCAGGCATGCTAGGTGACCATTGGGTTGATGTTGAGATTGCACTATGATACGCGGGCACTTGCAAATCCAAACTACCTTTTAAAGTCTTCTACAGTGGGTTAGAGGGGGCACAAGAACTTAACCAACAGTCATTGATCATGCAATTACATCATAGTTACGTCTAGCAAAGACCTATAAATACCCACAATCCTCTCTCACTTCAGAGAGTGCTTAATTATTCTAGTATCAAGTTATTAGTCATGCTAGCTCCCTGAATTTTCCAGTGACGTTTCTGGTTCTCCTTTCTACATTCTTAATAGTATGCCTGAGATCATGTTCTTTATTTAACAAACAAGATATTATACTTGTATGATGCACACGTGGATTCACTGAACTAAAATTGAAGAAAAAAACATGTTGAGCAAATACTCACTATTCTCATTAATGTTGCAGCTGTTCTCATGGATACTATCCATGACGCTCTGTTAGTCAAGTGCACACATTGCATTAATCTTTCCATGGGAGTTCTTCAATGTTCACAACAACAGCAAGATTGCATCCTTAATTTACAGGTCCTTCCAGTTTTACCGCCATCTGGCTTGTAGTACTTCCTGCACCTAAGTGATTAACGTGCAGGTAATGCTCCAACCTTACTGTTACCTGCCTTGCGATATATCCTGTCTTCTGGTTCTATGACTTCTGGCTCTCTACCTCAATTCTGCTTCATTGCCTAACCCCTCTGGATTTGAAACCTGATGAGCTGCCTTCCTGGTATTAACCCCTGGCCTGTAAAGGGGACTCCAACTGTCTCTTTGTCACTTCCATCTGGTCTAACAGTGTATTTGGACTGCTTAACCATGACTTCTTTCTGACCTTGGCTTTGGATACTCCTTTGGCTCCTGTGCCTATTTCCTCTCTGACAGACCTGTTCCCCATCCAGGTTTCTCTCAGTAGAGGTTTATATAAGGGTGTGCTACTAGATTAATTGCTACTAGATTCCTCCATCTGCAACCCTGCTCGGGTATGTCCTTACAGAATTCTGGCTGCATACCTATGAATTTGACATTACTGTGTATATATTTGTCCACTGTAAGAGCGATCATTTTTTTATGTCTGTAGCTCAGCATAGTATGAGGAATATATAATTAAAGGGACAGTCTACACCAGAACTTGTATTGTTTAAAAAGATAGAAAATCCCTTTATTACCCATTCCTCAGTATAACCAACACAGTTATATTACTTTTCACCTCTGTGATTACCTTGTAGCTAAGCATCTGCCACCTTATTTCAGTTATTTTGATAGACTTACATTTTAGTCAATCAGTGCTCACTCCGAGGTAACTCCACAGGCTTGAGAACAATGTTATCTATATAGCACACCTGAACTAACGCCCTCAAGTTGTGAAAAACAGTACAAATGCATTCAGATAAGAGGCGGCCTTCAAGGGCTAAGAAATTAGCATATGAGCCTACCTAGGTTTAGCTTTCAACTAAGAATACCAAGAGAACAACACAAAATTGATGATAAAAGTCAACTGGAAAGTTGTTTAAAATTACATGCCCTATCTGAATTATGAAAGTTTATTTTTAATCAGACTGCCCCTTTAATTCAACAAAAGATGTATGGGGAATTAATAGCTATGTATCAGCCCTGTATGTGTGGATATAACGGCTGTATTTCTGAGCTCTTTATTTTGAATTACCTGCTTCAGGTGTCTGGTTTTTTTTTTTTGTTGTTGCACTGCTTTTAAAGCTTTTTAGAAAATAACTGCTCTCTGCTTATGTAATCACTATGTCTGCATTTCAGTCTGTATTGAGGGGGGGTTTAAGTATTAAAGAATGTGGTAATGAAATCAAGGAAGGGTGGTTAAGATAGAAACAAATATTTTATTTTTCATTTGTTTGTGCAGCACAAAAACAATCTTTTATGGAGCGATAGGACTGCATGGTACAGTAATTAATCTGAAAAGTAATGGTATTTTTCTACTAAGGCCATTCTGCTATGGAGTCAATGACATTTATACATTGTTATCACCATTATTGTGTATGTTTTTAAAATATAGGGAAACTGAGAAGCTCTTACACTGTTGGCTAATTTCCTGCACCAAATCATGTTTACATCAGAGAAAAACTATACTTACCTCCAGTTTTTATCTATCAAATAAACCACAACAAAGAGGAACTATTACCCTGCCAGTTATTAATGCACATTACAAAATATTATAATAGTGCAACAACATCCCCTGTGAAGTAATTCTGCCTGAGTAGCACCATAAAACTAAAGTTAAATCTGTATCCTAAAATGTGCATAACATACATATGCCCTAATTTAAGAACATTGATTTTTGTAATCTTTCGATGCTTGTCCTCTTAATAACAACTGTTGATTTATTTAGCAAAATATTTTTTATTAGTAAACTAAATAGAATAATTGCATGAAATATTATAAGAAATATGTGTATTGCATGGTTTCACAGTCTTTCACAGAAAAAAAGAATACAGGACCAAAAAGAAAGCAAAGCATGATTAACCCTTTTTCTGCTAAAGCAATTTTCTTACCCCTGTATTAGAGCTTTTTTTAGATCATAGGCCATCATAGTTTTAACACATAATTATCAACTTCTTTTCTGTAAGGTATCCACAGTAGTTATACCTCTTTTTTTTCAACAGACAAAGCATTTTTAGAAATTAACTTTGTAGAAATATCATAATATTGGAAAACACCACCACGCATAAAGCTAGTGAAAGACTCCTTGTCTGGAGTGCATTTACGGGCTAACCTCCTTGAACTATGTGAGTGCCTGTGGTGTTGCAACTTTGTGGACTTGGCTGACCTGGTCTAAATGTGTAAATAATCAGTCCTCTCTGATTCCTGTTCCAAAGAATTTTAACTGTTGGATGAGAAGGGAATACTCCAGGAGATTCTCTTTGCCTCCAAAAAGGTTCAGGGATGGGTCTTCTCCATCTGCTCATCATAGGACACGTACAAGAAAGAAGTGTATTGAGAGTGGAAAGGATTATGCTCTTTCCTCTCCAAGTTCTCTTTCTCCCTCCAGGGTCTCTTCTCATTCAGTCTTTTTAACCTATCCCATCTACTTCGATTTCTCCCCCTACCTATGCCATCAACTTCATTGGCTACCTCTACCCTTTCCTACATTTCCTCCACTGGTCTAGTGACCCTCCAGGTGTAAGGGTAAGCAGATACTTACTGTGACCCAATAAGAAATGTCAACAATTGAAAGATTGAGTTCTAACTGGGACACAAAAACATACAGGAACTAGAACTATTTTTACAAAGAGAATTCAAACAATAAATTGAAATGGAAAGCATATGATAATTACAGTAATATAAATTATTCACTAGTACTACCTTTTCCCACTACCCTTTTGACTCCCCCTTCTAAACTTCCTCTTTACACTACTACAACCTTTCTGTAAACCTTACTTTTTTAACTCTCTCATTATTTTTCAAATCCCTCCTGCTAAAGTATCGCCTTTCCTCACTTTCACATATACCTGCTCCATAAAAAGTTAATAGCTAATTATCCTTGGGGACTCAATTCAGAGAAGGGCAGGAGCAAGAGAGGCAGCAGCATGCAGCATTGTTATTAAAGTAGGTAGGCATCTGGTACACAGCCCCTAAAAATACACCTCCAAGAGAGTAAGACTTGGACACATAGGGTAACAGTTCTCTACATTTTATTACTTTAACTGATGATAACTACAGAGCAGGAAGGGCAGGAACAGGAGTGACAGCAGCAGCAGACAGCAGAATTACTGAACAAGGTAGGCCTCACAGTACATAAGCCTCAAAACTACACCTCCAAGCCAGGAGGAGGGCAAACATGGGCCTAGAACCCCCTGGACACAACAGACAGTTGTACCCTGAGGATTTGGCATTGACATATGATGACCGCCACGGATCATGAAGGGTAGGAGCAGGCGTGGAAGCAGCAGCAGGCAGTAGACTTATTGAAATTGATAGAGCTCACAGTACATAAACCTCAAAAATACATCCCAAGGGGAGGTAGAGGGCAAGAATGTGTCTAGAGCCCCTTCAACATAATAGCCAGCAGTTTCCTAAAGATTTGGTATTGAAGGATTATAACCACAATGGAGCAGGAAGGGCAAAAGCAGGAGTGGAAGCAGCAAGCAGAAGAGTTACTGAACTAGATAGGCCTCATAGTACATACACCTAAAAAATACACGTTCAAGGGAAGTGGACAAACAAGTGACTAGAGCTTCTTGGACACAATGACCAGTAGTTCCTTGAGAATTTGGCTTTGACAGATAATCACCACCATGAATCAGGTAGGGCTGGAGGAGGAGTGGCAGCAGCAGACAGCTGAAATAGGTAGGCCTCACAGTACATAAACCTAAAAAATACACCTTCAAGGAAGGAGGAGTAGGAGAAAGATATTCACTGAACAGTAGAGTCTTTAGGGAGTGCTTGAAGTTTTTAAAACTAGGGGAGAGTCTTGTGAAGCAAAGCAGAGAGTTCCACAAGATGGGAGCCAGTCTGGAGAAGTCCTGTAAGTCAGAGTGTGATGAGGTAACAAGAGAGGAGGAGAGTAGGAGGTCCTGAGCAGAGCGAAGGGGATGGGAGGGATAGTATCTGGAGACAAGGTCTGAGATATAGGGGGAGCAGTGCAGTTGAGGGCTTTGTATGTCAGCGTGAGAATTTTGTGTTTAAAACTGGAGGCAAGAGGAAGCCACTAAAGAGATTGGCAGAGAGGTGAGCCTGGCAGAGGCATTCATTATGTATTGTATAGGAGCTAGGCGGCAGCTGGGGAGACCAGAGAGGACAGAGTTGCAGTAATCGAGGCAGGAAAGGATGAGAGAGTGGATTAAAGTCTTAGTCTTGTGTAAGGAAATGTCTAATTTTAGAGATGTTTTTAAGGTGGAAGTGGCAGGATTTAGTGAGGAGTGAAAGAAAGATGTAAGTCAAGTGTGACCCCAAGACATCAGGCATGCGGGGTAGGGGTAATGACGGAGTTGTTGACAGTTATAGAGAGATTTGGGGTGGAGATTTTGGAAGAAGCAGGGAAAATAAGGAGCTCAGTTTTGGAGAGATTTAGCTTTAGGTAGTGAGAGGACATCCAGGAAGAGATGTGAGATAGACAGTTAGTGACACAGGTTAGAAAGGAAGGAGATAGGTCTGGTGCAGAGAAGTAGATTTGGGTGTCGTCTGCATACAAATTATATTGGAACCCATGGGACTTTATTAGGGAACCTAATGATGACGTGTAGATTCAATAGAGAAGGGGACCGAGGACAGAGCCTTGTGTTACCCCAACAGAAAGTGGTGACGGGGCAGAGGAGGCCCCAGAGAAGGCTACACTAAAGGTATGGTTTGACAGGTAGGAAGAGAACCACAAGAGGGCTGTGTCACAAATGCCGAAGGATTGGAGGGTTTGGAGCAAAAAAGGATGTCAACAGTATCAAAGGCTGCAGACAGATCAAGGAGGATAAGCAGAGATAAGTGGCCTTTTGATTTTTCTGTAAGTAGGTGTCAGGCACAACTAAGAAAGAAAAAATGTGTGCAGCTTAGTTATTTGGACCGCAACTGCTGGAATGTATTTAATAATAAAAATTGTATGGTTGTTTGCAACAGAGTGGAAAGGTGAAACAAAATATAGGAATTAGGCAGCTATGTTGAACCTTATCCCATATTGCAAAGTTTTACTATACAGGCAGTAATTGAGCATATTCCCTATGGCTGCCACATGTGTCTGGTTAGTCACTGTAAAAAATGAATGCAGCAGGGATATGCTCAGATAAAACTGAGATATAACATTAACAGAGGAAAAAATAAATAGGCATGGAGAAAAATATGGAGTAAGGTTTTTGGTAGTATGGTACTATGATCATAGGAAAAATAAGCAATTGCTAATGTGGAACAGAGTTACGGTAGAACAGCCAAATATCAACAAATAAACAAATAACTCACACAATATGAGCAGCAACCAACAAAGTAAGCTTAGGGTAGAACAGCAAAGTAAAGTTCAGAGATTGGCTTACCGCTAACAGAACTGTTAGAATGTTAGTTGCAAACACTGGGTTGTAATGGCGACTTGCCAGAGGGAGAAAGGAAGCTCAGTAGCAGCTGGCTGATGACGTCACAGCATGAGGAAGCGGAGCTCCGTGTAGGGTGAATCCGGAGAGCGGTAATAGCTGCAGAGGAACCCGGCTAAGTTGTAGAGGTAGGAGTGAAGCTTTCAAAGTAGCAGAGTCACTGAGGGAGAAGCAGGCTGTTAGGAGTGGATGGCGTCAGAAATCCAGATAGGTGGAGTACAGCAATCCAATAAACAAAAGGTAAAGTGATTGATATCACGGTGAGCAGGCTCAGGATAAGGTTTAAATCAAACTTCAATACTAAGCAATGTGAAAATGCTGGGAGGGGCCTTAAATAGGCTGATGTTAATGGGAACAGGATGTTTTAAAGGGACAGTACAGATAATAAGTATGACATTATCCTGACAGTAGGTCATTGGTGTAAGAAAATACAAACACTTGTTTGATTTTCCTGAGAGAAAATGCTAACCAGTTACTTAGCAAACAAATATAAGTAATTGTTGGTTTGTAACACTAAGTGATTTGATAACACTGGGCTCTGAATGTTATCAGTTGAATTAGTGTAAGGTTAGTTTGTTAAGTCGAAGATTCAGAATATCCCCAAATATTCAGATAAGACTTCTTCTTTAACTCAGAGTGAGATCAGAAGAGAATGATATTATAGGCACTGCAGGATTTAAATACAGAGACAACTTCAAGCGGAAGGCATTTCACTCAGCCATATTTGTTAACATTATGAATGAACTAAATTGCATTAAATGTACCTTTCCAGATATGAACAGTTCTTATTGAAAATGCGGTTGGTTAGATTTTCCTCTATTAGAGGTACTCACAGTTCATTCCAGACGAAGCATGCCAATTCAGCGTGTATGAGGAAGGAGCTTTAGCAGAGGGAGAAGTGTACTCTGTTCATATGCTGCAGCTTGAGTAGCGTGTGACGTCAGACAAACACAGGCAGCGTAGAGAGGTTTGAAACAGAAGCTGCGGTAGAAACTTTTCCAGTAAGTAATTATTAAAGGAGAATTTGTACCTTAGTTTGAGAGGTGCTGGTTTAGAGAGAGTCGGTACTTTGAGAAATGCAGAGGTCCGGATCCATACAGTCTGAGGACAGACTCCGGTGGGCAGAAAAGCTGAAAGTGAAATAAGCAAACAAAATGATAAGTTCATGCAGTGTCTCTGATAGTAATATTGATTCCAAGACAATGTGCTGTAGATAAAAGTTCAGAGTAGCCAACACAAAAGACCTGCAGGAAAAGATCAAAGGATATTTATAAGACTATAGTCACTGAAGGGAGCAGGAGGCTCAGAGTTACTCAGGGTTGAATAACAAAATACTAAGCAGTGATTGCTTAGTGAGCAGGTGATTTAAAGGAGCTGCAAGGAGGTAATTGGTGCGGCTAATTTAAAGAAACAGTATGCACAAATCCCTGACATGACTCCCCCCTCAAACAAGCTGATCCTCAGCTTGAGGTCTAGGACGATCAGGAAACTTCCTGTGATAAAGGGAAACCAATTTTGGGGCAAAGATATTAGACATCGGTTCCCAGGTATCATCTTCTTCCATGAAACCCTTCCATCTCACTAAATACTGTAATTTACCCCTCGAGTACCGAGAGTCTATCAAGTCTTGAACTTCATAAACATCGGAATCTTGTATAGAAACACTAGGGGGAAGGAGTGCAGTCCCGATTCTTGTTGGAGAATAAGATTTTATCAAAGAAACATGGAAGGTACTATGAATTTTCATAGCTGTAGGCAGATCCAAAGTAACAGCGTTTTTATTTACAATTTTAGATATGGTAAATGGACCACAGAATTTCTGGGTTAATTTTCTACTGGGTAACTGAATCTTTAGATTCTTAGTTGACAACCAGACTCGATCTCCAACCCTGTAGGTAGGTGGTTCTCATCTTCTTAAATCATAGTAGTGTTTTTGGGAACTTTGAGCCTTGATGATATTTTCCTTAATGAATTTAAAGTTATTGAGTAGAGCGTTGTTTAGCTCATCAACTAGGGGTGAATCTGATGGATTGGATGAGATGGTACTCATACTGGGATGGAAACCATAGTTTGCATAGAAGGGTGAGAGTTTAGTGGAGGAGCTGGTTAAGTTATTGTAGGCAAATTCAGCAAAGGGAAGGAAAGTTACCCAGTTATTTTGTTGGTAGGAGCAATAGCAGCGTAAGTATTCATCCAAACATTGATTTATCCTCTCAACTTGCCCATTAGCTTGAGGATGGTATGCTGTAGTATAGTGATGTTGTATGCTAAGGGAGAGACATAAATTTTTCCAAAATCTTGAAGTGAACTGGGAGCCCCTGTCTGAAATTATTGTTGATGGTACTCCATGTAATCTGACAACATGTTCTATGAAAAGTGTTGCTGTTTCAGCTGAAGTTGGAGTTTTATGGTAAGGTATGAAATGGGCCATTTTAGTAAAGCTATCCACTACTACCATTATGGTAGTCTGATTTTTAGATGGATGTAATTCAACTATGAAATCTATACCAATTTGTTTCCATGGTCTGTCTGACACGGGTATTGGCATCAGTAGTCCATAAGGGGAACTCCTTTCATTCTTGCATGTTTGACAGTTGATACAGCCCTTTATGTAAGATGAGATAGTTCTTCTCATTTGTGGCCACCAATATTGTCTGGATATGAGTTGTAAAGTACGTTTTTCACCAGGGTGTCCCGCTATTGGGATGTCGTGATGTTGCTGTATAACTTCATCTCTGAGTGGTTCAGGTATGTAGATCTTATCTTTGTGATAATAAACACCTTCTACCTCTTTTAGCGTCGACGTGGTTGGAAGTCTGTCGGTAACTGTTAGCCTTTTGATCTCTGTTAATAAATCTGAAGCTAGCCCAATGAAACGTTCTGAGGGAATCATGGAAGATGGAGTATCAGAGGGTGGAGGGGATGGAAACTGTCGGGATAGAGCATCGGCTTTCCCATTCTTACTGGCTGGACGGTAAACAATCTGAAAATCAAATCTTGAAAAGTACAAACTCCACCGGACTTGTCGGGCTGATAAAGTTTTATTATTTTGTAAGTACTGCAAATTTTTGTGGTCTGTATAGATTATGAATGGTTTCTTTGCGCCTTCTAAAAGATGACGCCAAAATTCTAGAGATCTCCGAATTGCTAGTAATTCCTTGTCCCCAATGGCGTAATTTCTTTCTGCTGAAGTCATGGTTTTAGAAAAAAATGAAATAGGACATGAAGGTTCTTTGGGACCTTCTTGTTGAGATAGTACTGCCCTGATGGCGTAGTCCGAGGAATCAACCTCGAGTATATATTGTAGGTCAATGTTAGGGAATCTCAGAATAGGAGCTTCAGTGAACTTCCTTTTTATGAGTTCAAAAACTGTTGTATGCTTATCAGTCCAAATGAAAGGTTGTGTGGTACCAGTAAGCTGAGTGAGTGGTTTTACAGTTGAAGAAAAATCTTTTATAAATTTTCGGTAATAGTTTGCGAACCCAAGAAATCTCTGTAAAGACTTCCTATCAGTTGGCTGGGGCCAGTCTTTAACTGAGTCAACCTTTTCTGTCTGCATCTGAATTCCATTTGATGAAATAGTATACCCTAGAAAAGAGATGGTGTTTTTATGGAAAGAACATTTCTCTATCTTGGTGTATAGCTTATGAATCTTTAGACGAGCTAGCACCCACCGGACATGTTTTATGTGGTCAGACAAGTTGTTGGAATATATCAAAATGTCGTCAAGGTATACAACTAGGCATACATCTAACAAATCTCTGAAAATATCATTTATAAAATGCTGGAAAGAAGCAGGGGCATTACAGAGACCGAATGGCATCACAAGGTACTCGAACAACCCGTACCTAGTTCTAAATGCAGTGAGCCATTCGTCTCCTTCCCTGATACGTACGAGATTGTAAGCCCCTCTTAAGTCCAACTTTGTGAATATGGATGCATTGGTTAACCTTTCTATCATCTCTGGAATTAATGGTAAGGGATACCGGTTTTTTATTGTCCGTTTATTAAGCTCACGGTAATCTATAATTGGTCGTAGTGATGAGTCTTTGTTAGTAACAAAGAACATTCCAGCTGCTGCAGGTGAGGATTATGGTCTGATGAAGCCTTTTTGGAGGTTGTCTTGTAGGTATTGTTTCAGATGTTCAAGTTCTGATTGACTCAGTGGGTAGAGATGGCCGACTGGTAAAGTGGCTCCTGGTACTAGCTCAATCGGACAATCATAAATCCGGTGCGGAGGTAACGTTTTTGCTTCCGTTTTACTGAAAACCTCTGCGAAATCTAGGTAGGGCTCCGGTATGGTTACTTCTGTAGAATCGACATGAAGAATTACAGGTTGTGGAAAACATGTATTTTTACAAAATTTGGAATGAAATGTTATTGTAGAAAGAGACCAATCGATAGTTGGGTTATGCATCTGTAACCAGTAAATACCTAAGACAACGGGAAAATGTGGTGTTGGAATGATGTCAAAAGTTATGTATTCAGTATGACCCCCAGAGGTAGTGACTAGAATAGGTACAGTGTTGTGTGTAATCGGTCCAGAAGAAATATTTGACCCATCAATAACTTTGAGAGAGACTGGAATTTTTTTCATTATAGTGGGTATTTTATTTTTCTGCACAATGGAAATATCTATAAAGTTTCCAAATGCTCCAGAATCCAAAATAGCGTTGACGTCCAATCTTCTAAGGTCCCACTGTAATAGGAGAGACAGATTACAGTAAGACACGGTTTTAACATCTGTACTGGTGTTATTTAAGTATTTAAACTTACTCTTTTTGCTCTTTCTTAGGATTGGACAGTCAGTGACCATATGGTTGGGGTTTGCGCAGTACATACACAAATGGTTTGTTCTTCTCCTCAATCTTTCATCTGGAGTTAGTGGTCCTCTAATTACTCCTATTTCCATGGGAGATGGTTGATCAGTTGAGGAGGTCTTTAGAGGGTGGTACGCTGCAGTGGAGGGTTTTGGTGTAATATCCTGGTTGTTTTTTTCTGCCTTTCTTTCTCTTAATCTTCGGTCTATTTGTGTGGCTACCTTCATTAGAGCTTCTAGGGTACTGGGTAATTCGCTTCGTGCAAGTTCATCCTTGATGATGTCTGACAGGCCAAGTCTGAACTGGTTCCTAAGTGATACCAAACTCCAAGCTGAGTCTGAAGCATATAATTTAAATTCAGTGATATATTCCTCCACTGATTTCTTTCCTTGTTTAAGGCTCCTCATTTTCTGTTCTGCGGTAAGTTGTATGTCCGTATCACGGTATAGCTCATCCATAGCTGTGAAAAAATCTGATAAGGAATTCAACAGAGGGTCATTCAATTCACATAAATGATCAGCCCAAATCCTAGGCTCTGACCTCAGAAATGATATTGTAGTCAACACCCTCACTCTATCTGTAGGATAGGTTTTAGGTTTTAAGCTATACAAAAGTTGACATGCGTTCTTAAATTGTCTATACATTCTTCTGTCTCCAAAAAACAACTCTGGTAAACTTACTTGTGGTTCTGGGCCTGAGGTGTGTTCCTTCACATCTTTAAGTAATTCTCTAATTACCTTATTTTCTGCCTGTAAATCAAGTA
The DNA here is from genome assembly GCF_027579735.1 of Bombina bombina. Taxonomy (NCBI): domain Eukaryota; kingdom Metazoa; phylum Chordata; class Amphibia; order Anura; family Bombinatoridae; genus Bombina; species Bombina bombina. The sequence continues at coordinate 252,128,586 of NC_069500.1, forward strand.
TAGCTTGTCCCATTTGATCCACTTTCTGATTTAAGTTGTATACAAACTGTGGTATTTCAGCAGGATCCATGCTAAGTATGGTTTATTTTTTTTTAGGGCTTAGTATTATGTAAGAAAATACAAACACTTGTTTGATTTTCCTGAGAGAAAATGCTAACCAGTTACTTAGCAAACAAATATAAGTAATTGTTGGTTTGTAACACTAAGTGATTTGATAACACTGGGTTCTGAATGTTATCAGTTGAATTAGTGTAAGGTTAGTTTGTTAAGTCGAAGATTCAGAATATCCCCAAATATTCAGATAAGACTTCTTCTTTAACTCATAGAGTGAGATCAGAAGAGAATGATATTATAGGCACTGCAGGATTTAAATACAGAGACAACTTCAAGCGGAAGGCATTTCACTCAGCCATATTTGTTAACATTATGAATGAACTAAATTGCATTAAATGTACCTTTCCAGATATGAACAGTTCTTATTGAAAATGCGGTTGGTTAGATTTTCCTCTATTAGAGGTACTCACAGTTCATTCCAGACGAAGCATGCCAATTCAGCGTGTATGAGGAAGGAGCTTTAGCAGAGGGAGAAGTGTACTCTGTTCATATGCTGCAGCTTGAGTAGCGTGTGACGTCAGACAAACACAGGCAGCGTAGAGAGGTTTGAAACAGAAGCTGCGGTAGAAACTTTTCCGGTAAGTAATTATTAAAGGAGAATTTGTACCTTAGTTTGAGAGGTGCTGGTTTAGAGAGAGTCGGTACTTTGAGAAATGCAGAGGTCCGGATCCATACAGTCTGAGGACAGACTCCGGTGGGCAGAAAAGCTGAAAGTGAAATAAGCAAACAAAATGATAAGTTCATGCAGTGTCTCTGATAGTAATATTGATTCCAAGACAATGTGCTGTAGATAAAAGTTCAGAGTAGCCAACACAAAAGACCTGCAGGAAAAGATCAAAGGATATTTATAAGACTATAGTCACTGAAGGGAGCAGGAGGCTCAGAGTTACTCAGGGTTGAATAACAAAATACTAAGCAGTGATTGCTTAGTGAGCAGGTGATTTAAAGGAGCTGAAAGGAGGTAATTGGTGCGGCTGATTTAAAGAAACAGTATGCACAAATCCCTGACAATTGGTAACCTTATCCATTGCTGTCTCTGTGGAGTGATGAGGACGAAATCCAGATTGCAGTGGATCAAGGAGGGAGTTTAATGTAAGGAAATGAGATGGGCGTGAGTATACTAGCTTTTCGAGAAGCTTTGAGGCAAGAGGGAGTAGGGAAATAGGGCGGAAGTTGGATGGGGAGGTTGGATCAAGAGAAGGTTTTTTGAGGATAGGTGTGACCAGTGCATGTATCAAAGATGAGGGAAATATACCGGTGCTGAGAGAGAGGTTGAAAATGTGTGTGAGTATAGGGGTAAGGATAGAAGAGAGGAAAGGGAGCAGCTGTGAGAGGACAGGTAGTGAGGTGAGAGCTCAGTATAAGTGCCGAAACTTCTTCCTCACTAACAGGGGAGAAAGAGCTAAATTTATGGCTTGTGGTTGATTGTGAGCATTTGAGGGGATGAGAGAATGGAAGTATTTTGAGAGCTGATTTTGTTTCTGATGGAGTCGATTTTGTTATTGAAGTGGCTTACAGTATAAAACTAACCTAAGGTGAACTAAGTCACACTAGGATAATAAAATGTGGCATTACTAGTAACCAGTTATATTCCGGTGCTACGCTTAATTAACTAGGTTGTTCTGGGTCTAGTGTTACCCTGGTAATTACCCTCATATTGTTCCAATATCCTTTATATTAGTTTACCACTCACATAATTCCTAACACGTATATGTTATCCACTTGTAACATTGATTGATTTAAAGGTATTATTAATATACAGCTAACCCTCACATATTGAGTTCGAAATTTCCTCTACTCATACATTTTACTTTTAACATTGGTGGCTCTACAGGCATCATTTATTTAAACCAGTCCTAATATAGTGAGCCGAAATGATCTCATCTATTAGATCTCAATTATAACAAATTCAAATAGCCTGTTATTTTGGGTTTGAAGAAAGATTAGAGATAAAAGTAGAGAAGTAATGTTGCTTATAAAGATTAAGGGCAGAATAGTAGGAATTCAAAATGAACTTGTAATGAAGGAAATCAGCTGAACTCTGAGATTTTCTCCAGTGCCGCTCAGCAGTACGGGAACATCTGCGTAGGTACCATGTCAGAGCAGGATTCCAGGGCTGAGGAGGAGTGTTTGATTTCCGAGCAATGGTAAGAGGGGCCAGATTGTCAAGGACCGATGTAAGGGTGGAACTATAGTGGCATATAGATTGGTCAGGGCAGAAGAAGGATGAGATGGATGAGAGGAGAGGTTTGAGGGAATTAGCAAGCTGTTACTGATCTAATGCTTCTGTGAAGTTTGGTGTGAGGAGTAGAAGGAGTGAGGGTTGTAGGGAGGGATGAGATGTTGCAAGTGAGAAGATAGTGGTCAGAAAGAGGAAAAGGAGAGTTTGTGAAGTTTGAAATAGTGCATCGATAACTAAAGATCAGGTTAAGAGAGTGACCATCTTTGTGAGTGGGAGAGTCAGTCCATTGTGACAAACCAAAAAAGTAAGTGAGTTGCAGAAGTTGTTTTGCAGAGGAGGCAGTGGGATTGTCAAGAGGGATGTTTAAATTGCCAAGAATGAGGGCAAGGGTGTTTGAGGAAAGGTAGCCAGGCAGCCAAGTGATATATACATTTAGATGAAGATCCAGGGGGTCAGTATATGAGTGCAACCCGTATAGAGAGGGGAGAGAATATGCTAATCATGTGGGTTTCGAATAAGGAAAAAAGTGAGGGAATAGATGGAATGTATTTGTTAGAAGGTGCAACAAGAGGAAAGTAAAATACCTACACTACCTCCTTGTCTATTATCAGACCTAGTAGTGTGGCTGAAGTGGAGACCCCCATGAGACAGAGCAGCAGTGGATGCTGTGTCTACGGGAGAAAGCCAGGTTTCTGATAAAGTCAGAAGGTTGAGGGAGCGGGAGATAAAGAGGTCATGTATAGAAGTGAGCTTGTTGCAAACAGAGCGATAGTTCCAGAGTGCACAAGTGAAAGGGGTAGTGGCTTTAGATGCAAGAGGAATGTGAGTAAGGTTACCAGAGTATTGTTTTCTGAATCTATGGAACGGTACACATGGATGTGCACGGCAGCTAGTATAAGTAAGAGGGAGAGTGACATGAGATACAGATTTGCAGTAATGAGACTGTTTTTGAGACGAGGTGCAGAGGGGAGAGAGAGTGTTTAGGAATAGATAAAGTTCATGAGTACAAAAGTAATGTGAGTTTAAGAGAGATGGGCTAATGAACAGTGCAGGTGGTGAGGGGGAGGGAGTAATTGAATAAAGTAGTTTGTTATAGAAACAAGAGGTAGCAAAAAGGAATATAAAGATATAGAGCATTTTTACAAAAGTGGGAACCAATTAAACACATAAGACACAGTATTACAGCAGCATTTGCATAAGGAAACAATGAGATACATAAAACACAATATTACAAGAGTACTTGCCTAATGTCTTGCCCCTTGTCCAACCCTTGTTCAATTCCTTTTTTTTTACATCTTTATTTGATTACCAATTCATAATACAGATCAAAGATAAGCAGTAGTTATAAATAATACAAAATAAATCAAAATCGGTTATCTAGCATTTTTAATATCAAAACAATATTCTCTCATAAAGAGAGTTCCGTTTATATAAAATGCCTTAAACATGGATTCCATCATTCAAAGGGCACTCCCAACTGCTTTTGCAATAAAGAAAAGAATATGTATATGAATTGGGAATTTTCATATCTAGTTACCGTAACTAGACGTATAGAAATAAAAACAGAGACACAAAAAAATAAAAAAAATAACCCCACCTCCTCATCTCTCTTCCACTTCCCCTCCCCATCTTTTCTAAAGAACTGAAAATTTATTATCAGCAATGGCTAACTCAAGAAACCTGGTACCTCTAAAAGGTGAAATCAACTGCCTTTGTATCTCCTTAGGGAAGCTTATATTTACGATCTTCCATTTGTATTGAGGTGTCCATTTGCTCCATAATTATTTGATTTTTAAGTTTCTGTTGGAATTCTATCAAGTTGGGGACGTTATTCGATTTCCAATATTTCAAAATCAGTAGTCTACCTACCGTACAGCTAGATTATGAGTTTGGCGTTATGATTGAAAAAGCAGCGTTATGACCCATAATGCTACTTTTTCCCTAAAGCTGCTATTTCAAGTCTTGTAGGTATAGGAGTACCGCACACCTTTTAGCCTGTCACGCAACGTCAGTACCGCACTTTTTAAAAAGTCCTTTTTCAATGGGACTCCCATAGCGCCGGTATTACGAGTTTGCCTGGGAGACCAAAAAGTGAGTGGTACACCCTACACGCCATCTAAAGTCAGTAGTTATTAGTTTTACGTTACAAAGCTGTACCATAAAACTCATAACTAAAGTGTTAAAAAGTACACTAACACTCATAAACTACCTATTAACCCCTAAACCAAGACCCTCCCGCATCGCAAACACTATAATAAATTTATTAACCCCTAATTTGCCGCTCCGGACATTACCGCCACTATTAAAATGTATTAACCCCTATTCTGCAGCTCCTTGACATCGTCGCCACTATAAAAAACCTATTAACCCCTAAACCGCCGTCCTCCCGCATCACAAACACTATTTATATATTATTAACTCCCAATATGCCGTCTGCCACACCGCCGCTATAATAAACCAAGGTTGGGATTACAGCACAGCTGGGTATGTAGTGCACAAATGGCAGAGTATCACTGTAATACTCAACAACCATATATGTAACAAATCGCCATCAGCACTGTATATCTTCAAAGAAACTTTTATTGGAACAAACTGTCAGCGACGTTTCGAGGTGTTAACCTCTTAATCATGCTAATGATATGATCATTTTACAACGTTTAAATACTCTTTCAATGGTGCCAAACTGACCTCACAGGGACCTAAGGCTGCCATCTAGTGGATACAAACACCTACACCATTAAAACATGCTTAATACATTGATGTTACAATGTAAAATGATCATATCATTAGCATGATTAAGAGGTTAACACCTCGAAATGACGCTGACAGTTTGTTCCAATAAAAGTTTCTTTAAAGATATACAGTGCTGATGGTGATTTGTTACAGCTATAATAAACCTATTAACCCCTAAACCTAACGACCCCCTAACTTTATATTAAAATTACAATTTCTCTATCTTAACTAAATTAAAACTTACCTGTCAAATTAAATAAATTAATTTTAAACTAACAATTAAACTAAGATAATTATTAAACTACAATTAAACTAACTACCAATTAAATTAAACTAAACTATTCATTAAAAAATCCTAACACTACTCTAAAAATTACAAAAAGTATCTAATTAAAAAAAAAACTAAATTACAAAAAAAAACACTAAATTACGAAAAATAAGAAACAAATTATCAAAAATAAAAAAGAATTACACCTAATCTAATAGCCTTATCAAAATAAAAAAGCCCACCCAAAATTAAAAAAACTAGTCTACAATAAACTACCAATGGCCCTTAAAAACGCCTTTTGTGGGGCATTGCTCCAAAGAAATCAGCTCTTTACCTGTAAAAAAAAAAATACAAGCACCCCCCCAACAGTAAAACCCACCATCCCCACAACCACCCCCCCAAAATAAAATAACTATCTAAAAAAACCTAAGCTCCCCATTGCCCTGAAAAGGGCATTTGTATGGGCATTGCCCTTAAAAGGGCATATAGCTCTTTTACATGCCCAGACCCTAAACTAAAAATAAAACCCACCCCAAAAAACCTTAAGAAAACCTAACACTAACCCCGATGATCCACTTACAGTTATTGAAGTCCCGCTTGAAGAATCCATCCAGCCTGCAAGAAGTCTTCGTCCAGACGGAATCTTCGATCTTCATCCAGCCAGCGAAGTCCTCATCCAGGTGGCAAGAAGTCTTCATCCAGAAGGCATCTTCTATCTTCATCCATCCGGCGTGGAGAGGGTCCATCCTGAAGACATCCGGCGCGGAGCATCCTCTTCATACAGTCGCCGCCATAAACTGGAACTTCAATGCAAGTGACGTCATCCAAGATGGTGTCCCTTGCATTCCTATTGACTGAAAGATTTCAGTCATCCAATAGGATTAGAGCTGCTAAAATCCTATTGGCTGATCCAATCAGACAATAGGATTTGAGCAGCTCTTATTCTATTGGCTGTTCCAATCAACCAATATGATGAGAGCTCAATCCTATTGGCTGATTGGAACAGCCAATAGGATTTTAGCAGCTCTAATCCTACTGGCTGATAAAAAAAAAATATTTTATTTTAGTTTAGGGTGTTTAGGGTGTCCAATAGGATTTTAGAAGGTCTAATCCTATTGGCTGATAAAATATTTATTTTATTTTAGTTTAGGGTGTTTATTTTTTTTTTGTAATTTTAGGTTTAGTGTAAGGCAGGGTTTTATTTCACAGGTAAATTTGTATTTATTTTAACTAGGTTGTTATTAAATAGTTAAACTATTTACTAACTAGTCTACCTTGTTAAAATAAATACAAACTTACCTGTGAAATAAAAATAAAACCTAAGATTGCTACAATATAACTATTAGTTACATTGTAGCTAGCTTAGGTTTTATTTCACAGGTAAGTAAGTATTTAGTTTTAAATAGGTATTATTTAGTTAATAATTGTAACTTTAGTTTAGCTCTATTTTATTTTATGTTAAAGTTAGGGGGGGTTAGGTTTAGGGGTTAATATAGTTTAATTTAGCTTGTTGTGAAGTGGAGGGGCTTGCAGTTTAGGGGTTAATAGGTTTATTTAGTTAATAATTATAAATTTAATTTAGCTATATTTTTATTATGTTAAAGTTAGTGGGTGTTAGTGTTAGGTTTAGGGTTATGTTAGGGCTAGGGTTACGTTAAGGTTAGGTTTAGGGGTTAATGGATATATTTAGTGGTAGTGATGTGGGAGGCCAGAGGTTTAGGGGTTAATAAATTTAGTATAGTGGCAGTGACATTGGGAGTGGCAGATTAGGGGTTAATAGTTTAATGTAGGTGGCGGCGATGTTGGGGGCGGCAGATTAGGGGTTAATAACATTATGTAGGTGGGGGCGATGTTGGGGGTGGCAGATTAGGGGTTAATAACATTATGTAGGTTGCGGCGATGTTGGGGGCAGCAGATTAGGAGTGTTTAGACTCAGGGTTTATGTTAGGGTGTTAGGTTTAAACATTATTTTATTTTTCCCCATAAACATCAATGGGGCTGCGTTACGGAGCTTTTGTTTCCGCGATCGCAGTTGTTAGGCTTTTTTTTGCCAGCTCTCCCCATTGATGTCTATGGGGAAATCGTGCACGAGCACTTCAAAGCAGCGCTTGTTTTCGGTGCGGTATGGAGCTCAACGCAACCATTTCGCCTGCGCAAGCCTGCTTTTTCAAAACCTGTAATACCAGCGCTATAGGGAGGTGAAATAACTTTTGTGGCGATCGTTAAAATTCCTATAGCGCTCAAAACTTGTAATCTAGCTGATAATTATGGCATTGATTTGGCAGACATTTTTAATATGGATTTCTTTTTGGCCATCTATTAAAAAAAATACAAGATTGTCTATTTTTTTTAAATGATTTTGATTTGTTTTATTTGACCAGTAATTTATTTTATACCAGAATTTCTTTATTTTGGGGCACCTCCAAAAACAGTGATATATATCTGCCTCTAATGCCTTACATTTGTGACATTGCAAGCCTGACTTATCCCAACGAGCTTTAATTTTTGGAGTAATATAAATTCTATTTACCAATTTAGTGTGCGATTCCCTCCACGACGATGATAGTATTGCAGCATCTACTAGTTTAAAGCTATTCTTGACAACGTCGGATGTAACTTGCCATGCCTGTTTGTCAGAACCTTACCAGCCAATGATCTCTGGAGGTGGAACTATTAAACATTACCCTATAAATCCTCTCTGCAGCAGTCAGCACCAGATCTCTCGCTCCAGCTTCAGGTCTGCTCCACGCTGCTCCGGATCTCAGCCCTCATACTGAGACCTCCTACGAATGCTCTGTCGTCAATTTTGCCTGACACGGTATTGGATCATAACTTACAGCCTGTCTCCCGTAGCAGCACAGAACCGGAACACAGCCTCCTCTCGCAGAACTCCTAACATCACCTGTGAACGCTACAGAATCTCTCAGCCTGTGTTTCCAGATGAGCTTTGCTGTGCAGTGTAAACAACCTGCTCACAAAACAAGTAAGCTTACAAACTTATCGGTATACTCCTTACCTTACTACTGAAATATACAAACATTCCAGTCATAGGAAGTGTATGAGTATATCTGGTATACATTCACCACTTTTATTTGCTACAAAGTACATAAAATATTGATAAAACTTATTCAGCAGTTGTGATCTACTATAGATACTAAGTATCAGGGACTTTGCATAAGGTAGAATCGTTACACGGTGCAATTTTTTGCACCTTTAATCGGCCAAAAAAGCTTATAATTGTTTTATATAACAATGAAATAGAGTATTTACCCATTCTAAACAGGTTCAGGACTGGGTCTAGGGTACACCATGTGCCCTCCTCAGTACTGTCATACGCAAGAGTTTGAACGTAGTGTCGGGCCTGTAAAAAGGCAAAAAATTATTTATTTGCCAGCCCGAATTCTTGTTTTAAATCTGCAAATGACTTACTTCTCACTGATCTTTGTTCTTTGAATTGCCAGATATATCTTAATCCCTTTAAGGCTCAATCTCCAAAAAATGTCTAACTTATTGCCGGGGTAAAGTTAGGATTACCCATAATGGTCAAATGTTTGGAAAATCTGGGGTTAATACATATCTTTCTTAATATTTTTTGCCACACAACAATGACATTTTAGATGACTGGTAATTGTCTAGCTTTAAGGGGCCATTTATCAGCTGTACAATGGAGTAGTGCCTTGAGGGAGTATGGGTGGACAAGTTTTTCTTCCAGGGCTTGCACTGCATAATAATTACTTCCAGTTATCCAATCTAATTCTATCTTCATGATAGTGACAAGATTATATATTTCAATGTCTGGTAGGGCCAGACCGCCATCGGCCCTAAATAATAAAAAAGTTTTAAAAGCAATAGCTCTCCGTTTTTTCCCCCACAAAAATTGGAGACATTTCTGTTTGAATACACATAGGTCTTTCCGATTTATCACAATTGGTAGATTCTGCATTACATAGAAGAGTTTAGGGAATATCACCATATTTATTAGATTCACTTTGCCTGTTAAGGTTAATTTGACATTAGTCCAGTTTTCCAAGTCATAATTTATTTTAGCAAAAATTTGAATAATTAAGCCTGTTCCAGTCATTGCTGTCTTTAGATAATTTGATACCTAGATACATAAAAGCTTATTTTGCTTCTTTAAACTGCTTCTTTAAACTGAGAACCTTGATATGAGTTTTTTAGTTTCTTTAATCAAAAAATTTCTGTTTTAGCTGTGTTGACTTTATAGCCCGAAAAGGCACTAAACTCCTTCAACAATTGTATTAACAAAGGGATATTTCTTCCCGTATTGGACATTAATACTAATAGGTCATCCGCATATAACAGTGTTGTGACCTTTCTTGTGCCCATTTTGATCCCTTCAATCTCTTGTCTTAATCAAATAGCAAGGGGTTCAAGAGCCAAGTTAAATAAGTAAGGGGACAAAGGGCAACCTTGCATTGATCCTCTATGTAATTGGAAGCTAGATGAAGGGGTATCAATAATAATAGCAGCATTTGGGTATTTATAGAATTATATATATAGAATTATATGAATAAAATTAAAGAAAGGGCCCTCGACTCCAAACCTAGAAAGCACTGTGAGCAAGTGATCCCAAGCAATGGAGTCGAAGGCCTTTTCTGAATCTATTGCTGCATCTGGTCCCTTTGAAAGGTCCCCTTTCCCCCGAATTTACCTGGTAGCTATTCAATATCAATAGAATTTTCCTTATATTACGTGACGAGTTTCTACCAGGCATAAACCTACTTGGTCTTTATGAATAAGGGGTCCAATAATAGATTTAAGCCTAGTTGCTATAATGCTTGTGAGAATTTTGTAGTCACTATTTAGTAACAAAATTGGCCTGTACAAACTAATCTCTTCTTTATCTTTACCTTTTTTAGGAATCAGAGATATTAAAGATGCCATAAAGTAGCTGGAACAAGGCATACCCTCCATGTAATAATTATTAAACAATTTTACCAATGTTGATATAATATCCTCTGAAAGACATTTATAAAGTTCTACCGGAATCGGATCTGGTCCAGCGGCTTTATTAGCCGCTGCTCTCTTAATGGTAATGTTAACTACTTTAAGGGAAATAGGCGTATTTAATTAATCTAATTTACTTTTTACTTTGGGGTTTGTGTGCTCTTCAAGAAATTCTCCTTAACTTGACAATCTATTATATTAGTAGAGTACAATTTCTGGAAATATTGCAAAATATACTCATTCATTTCTTTAATATTAGTGATCCTGCCCTATGGGCTTTTGAGAGATTCAGAGATTTCCTTTTTTTTGTTTTAATTATATTTGCTAAAAATTTACCAGGTTTACCCCCATGCCTAAAAAAAAAAAAATTTCGTACTAAGTTCTACTTGTGCCATTTTTTGTGTTATAAAGACTTCTCTTACTCTTTTTTTCTCTTTTTTTTCTTGATAAATTTCCCACATTTTTGGTACAGGGTTGCTAATGTATGAATTATATGCATTACGTAGTTGATTGGCCAGTTGCGTAACCCTAGCGACCATTTTACGTTTTTGAATACACCTTAATTTCCCCTCTTATTGCCGCTTTAAAAGTTTCCCATAGAATTAAGGTTCATATTTCTGGGGTATAATTACGCTAATAAAATTCCTTCCATTTAAATTTCAGCCATGTGTTAAACTGATCATTATTGGCAAGATAACTAGGAAAGAAAAACCTGTTGCCTGATGCCTGATTATTCCTAACATTAATATTTAAGGTATCCAAAATCTTCAAAAAATGCAGCAGCACCACTTCTCATATAAAAAGTTCCTTTATTAAACACATAGTAGGAGCAGGTAAAATAGAACGACGTTTCGGGTGGTTATCCCTTAGTCATGTTCACATAATGTTTGTTAGACTTAATCACCTTTAAATAGTCATCAGTCAGGTGAGACCACACCTTTCACCTTAATTACTTAGATATACATTTTTCTTAACCTCTATTGCCATCTAGTGGTCTAACCCATATCAAACATACAATTTTATTATACAAAAACATATTTTTTTTTAAAAAAGAGAACAATCACATTTGTTGAAGAGCAGATATCAAAAATGTCAAAATATAAAATTATAAAATTATAAAATTAAATGCCAGAAAAGGAATTGTATAAAGATAAAAATCTTTTACTTTACAGGAATACACTTAAATCAAGTTCCCTATTCATACCATTGGGGATTAAGCAATCTAATTTATTGATCCAAAATGCCTCACGTTTTTTGAGAAGCAGTTCTCTATTGCCGCCACGTCTAGGGCTCTGTATATGGTCTATTATTTGAAATCTTAGTTGTGCAATAGAGTGACCTTTACTCAAAAAATGGTGGGCAACTGGGGCCTTTAAATCTCCTGTCCTAATATTGGATTTATGTTGAATTATTCTATCTCTCACCCTCTGGGTCGTCTCTCCGATATAAATTAACCCACACGGACATTTAATTAGATATATAACAAAATTAGCATTACAATTGTAGTAGCCCTTTATTTTAAATTTCTGTCCCGTAAGGGGGTGGATGAATATATCAGATTTTATCATGTTATTGCAACTGGAGCAATTAAGACAAGGGAAACAGCCATTTCTTTCTGAAGTAATGTACCCCAATTTGGATTTCTTACTAGAACCCACGTCAGCCTTAACAATTTTGTCTTTTAAACTAGGAAGTCTAGTGTAGGATGGCATAGGTGGTTGGCGGAATGCTAGTACCTCAGGATTACACTCACTCAAAACATGCCAGTGTTTCCTAATGATCCTTTGTATTTCTGAACTGCAAGAATTGTATTCAGACACAAATACCATCCTGTCAGGGTCCTTTCTCTTATTGGTATTTCCAGTATTAACCCTTTCGTCAGGTAGTTGTATCACCTTATCAATAGTCTCCTGAATCAAATCAGGGGGATAACCACGCTGCACAAATCTAATGCCCATCTCCTGTAGTCTCTGCAAAGCCAGGGCTTTGTCTTTCACTATTCGCTTAACTCTTAACATTTGACTGTAAGGCAAAGATTTCACCAAAGCATTAATATTTAAGGTAATTATGGCATGATCGAATATTAAAAAATAATCAAGCCTAGACATTGTTTGATATGAATGTGACTCACAAGTGTAACATAGTAACATAGTAGATGAGGTTCAAAAAAGACCGAAGTCTATCGAGTTCAACCTATACAAATCTAAAATACTTACAAAAAGCTCCAGTTAAGATTAAATAATCCCACTAAAAGGTGACCCATTTAATACCAGCAATCATATCTATGAATTTTATTTATAGACAGAAATGTATCCAAACAATTTTTAAATGTATCTAGGGTATTGGCATTCACCACCTCCTTTGGTAATGAGTTCCACAATTGTATTGATCTTACAGTGAAAAAATGTTTCTGTTGCAGGAAATTAAATCTCCTTTCCTCCAACCTTAAATTGTGACCTCTTGTCACAAACAATTTTCTTGGAATAAACAGAGCTTTTGCCATCTCTGTATACGGGCCTTGAAAATATTTATATAAAACAATCATGTCACCTCTCAAACACCTTTTTTCTAAAGAAAACTGACCCAGTTTGGCTAGCCTCTCCTCATAGCTTAAGTTCTCCAATCATCTTATTAGCTTTGTGGCCCTTCTCTGAACTTTTTCTAGTTCTGTAATATCTTTTTTTGCGATCGGTCCCCAGAACTGCACTTCATACTCAAGGTGAGGTCTTACCAGGGCTTTATATAGTGACAGAATTATGTTTTCCTCCCTTGAATCAATGCCTCTTTTAATACATGCTATTATCTTATTAGCCTTTGAAGCCGTTGCCCTGCATTGTTCACCCATCTTTAGCATGTTATCTATTACTACCCCCAAATCCCTTTCCTCCTGTGTTTGGCTAAGTATTGTCCTTTTAAAATACGTTTTTTCCAACTTATTTGGGCCATAGATTTTACATAGTGTTAATGCCATACCTTCTACCTCCATTTGAAGAATGATATATCTTTCCTCTGGGTCCAATTCAGCCCGTATGATTTTATATTGCAACCTTTTATTGAAAAGAAACGCGACCCCTTTTTTCCTATTAACACAAGGGGTTCCCACCACCTCACCAACCCACCCTGTTGTTAATTTGATCAGTTCTATTTCTTTTAAATGTGTCTCCTGTAGGCAGACTATATCAGGAGTATATTTTTTTAATTGTGCTAAAATCTTTTTCCATTTCTGGGGTAATGTAATCCCACCTATGTTTCACGAGGCCAAACATAATTGTTCCTTCATTTATTTAACTTTTAAAAGAGTATTTTTAAGAACAATAAAACAATACAATGGACACTTCCTGCTAGTGAGAGGGGGGGCAGCACTTACGGAAAGAACCCCTTAAACACCATCAGGCTAGCACACATACCAGGCACAAAAGAAACAGCTGAGCAACCGCAAACCTTCCATTTGCTAGGCAGGAAGCCAATCATCAGGTCACATTAGATGGCTGTCCCAAGGGAACCGTATCGTCAGTACAAGACAAGCCCCCAAGGAGCCCCGGCTCTCAGTAAATCTGGCCAAGTTGTAAAACAGAACAGCCAGAACAAAGGCTAAGCCCAAGTATACTGGAAACTGGAATCCTCCAGGTCAGTCCTAGGATCCTAAGGTCCGGTAACATCCCACAGCAGGATCCACAAAGAGAAAACATCGAGTAAAACCCTCGACAACCAGAAGATCAGGTAAAAAAGCCTGGGCCCCACAAATGTTTAGATTAAACAATCTTCCAGGAACATAAATTCCTTGTCTGATATAAAAAAACAGACCTCCCAGGGAAAAAATCCAGAATAACCCGCATAACAAGAGCAAGAAGCCCTTGCAAGTCCCGAACCAAAGGGAAGAGACCACCCCTTGCAGGAGCCCAACATTCCAAAGAGCCAGGGCCATAAAAGGACACTAGAGCTAACAGGCGTCCAAGCAACATTAACATGACTGTGCTTGAAAGTGCGGCTAATCCCCTTAAAGGCCACAAGGCACTGCTCATTTTATCAACCTCGAAAGGAGGAAAGGCTGAGAAGACCTTGCCGGGGATCATACTAGCAACCCTCGGATTGCTACAGTACAGAGTAGCCTCATAGCATTAGAATGCTGAGCTAGACGTCCAGCTAGCCACGAGCTCCAGACACCAGGGGAACAGTGAAGACAAGTCACCCGAACAGAGCAACATCGAGACTCCACATCACCTCAGATTCGAAGTCAGAGGATGGTAAAACATGGGTTTGGATGCCACCTGGGTGGCAATACCTGAACCATATGAGTGGAAAACCACTAGGACCTCTTCTTTCCCACCACATGGGAAGGAATATTTTAGGCTCCGATGGTATCAGGAGCAACAAAGAGTGACGCAGCAAAATTCACTGACCCAGTCACCAGAGAGACAGCTATTTAAGACTAAAACAATCCCGAGAGCCGCACGGACCCACACGTCCTTTTGAGAATGCTTAGCTGAAACTTGTAAAATAAATAACAAGAAAACTAAAATAAAGCTAAGAGCACTCGGCACTCCCGCCTGACCAGCAAGGCGTATAGGCGCCACGTGTCTGACTAAGCCGCGAGACAGAAGATCTGAACCCAATCAGGACGAGCCTGCAACCAGGTTCATAACTGCCAAGCTGGCTAAATCCTCAGAGAGGAGAAAACAGACAAACATGGGAGTAACATGTCCTGAACAACTTCCTTAGAATCAAACAGCGAGTATCAATCCCAGATAGTTTTAAGTTCCTGCAGGAAACATAGTATGAAAAAGAAAATAGAATCCATCCTAACCGGATTAAATAAAATAACAGGCAACGCCCAAGAAGAACAGAAGGTCGTTCTTCCAACAAAAACTGGGAAGGATCTCGATAACAAGACTTAAAGGAGATTACTTCATCCCCCATGTCTAAGGAGGTGAGCCATTCGAATGAGGAGACTGATGAGTCTCATACCCAAGAAGGATAGGGTCCCCAAGCAGCTCAAAAACGTGTCTGAGTAAAACACTAAGGTGAGCCCGTCTGTAACAAAAGGCACAACACTAAGGAACAATTACACCCGCAGGGTGTACATGCCATCCAGAGGTCAAGAGACCTGGGGCAATCTGGCACTAACATGCCATCCAGATGTCGAGAGACCTGGGGCAATCTGGCACTAACACAATTGCAAATAAACATCTGGACTTTGCAAACACGCAAGCGCCAAAAGTATGTAAAAGCGAAAACATGCCACAACCTCCAGGGGGAATAATCCACCCTCAGTGGAGGGAAACACATAACTTGGGTTACCCGCATGTGTAGCAGTGGGGAGTGGTAGAGAACTCGCCTCCCGGAGGACAGGGCCCCCCAAGGTGGATGGCTCAGCAGTCTCTTGAATCCCCGAGCCCGAGGAACTAGGTGCTCTAGGACGGCCTAAAGAACATAACTGACTGACCTGAGTCAATGGGGCCAATTCGCATTCTTCACAGGATGAAGAATCTGAATCAGAAGGTTGACCAAACTCAACATCAGTATCCTCCATAACTGGATCAAGGATACCCAAAAATGGACTATATATAAAACAATTTAAACGGCACCTGACACCCACAATGGCTGGGGCACTCACCACCTCCTATGTACCAGACACCAGCAGACTAGAATTGTCCATCACCACACAGTCAGGAATGCAGAAATGGGAGACCAGAATGTAAACACGCTCAGTCAAAAGGTGAACCGTATAGTCCAACAAAAGCACGCCCAACCGTAAGGTTGTGTCACTTCAACAGATTGTTATGTTCTAAGCCACGGGCCCAGTTAACACTACACATAAGCAGGTTGAATCACATAACAAACAGGATTAAAAAAAACCCTGTTCAATAATCCCCCTCAGGAGATATTAAACCCTTGATTCCAAGATACTAAAGAAGTTCCACTGAGACCCTGTATTTTTCATGTTAGTTCACAGAAAACAAATGAGTTACAGTACATTCATGAAGAAGTAAAATTAAACTTACCGAAATCTACGCTGTGGAACAGGAACACGGCCCTTCAAGTGTGATGGATAGTAGCCTCGCCTCCGCCATGGACTTGAGAGAAGAAAGCAGGCAGCGAAGCGAAGTTCGACAACGCCGATTGTTTGAGGAGCTGTTAACATGAGTCTGGATGGTTTCGCAGAAAGACTCTTACTGCATCTCCAGACTCTAACTTTCATCCAAGCCCTCACTGAGAGACTGACAGGATTACTTAAAACTCCCATCCCATATCGAAGAGTACTACCCTCCATAAGAGACAAAAACAACTTCTGACACTTCTCTGCCAACCTCCTGGGAAGAAAGGCAAAGAATGACTGGGGGATGAGGGAAGTGGGAGGAGTATTTAAGCCTTTGGCTGGGGTGTCTTTGCCTCCTCCTGGTGGCCAGGTTCTTATTTCCCAAAAGTAATGAATGCAGCTGTGAACTCTTCATTTATGAAGAAAAAAAAAAAAAGTCTAAGTTACTCCACAAAAAAAGTAACCAATAAATGCCTGATGCATCGCCTGGTCTCTAATCCAAAGAACCATGTAACTTGACTCATAATATTGCATATAATATTGCAGGTACATATACATTTTAGATAATATTCCAGCAAATTTCCACAAGTCATCGTCTTACAGCGAGATTCCCTTATTTTTTAAAAATTCCTTTACCTCTTCCAGATTACTCAACATCAGACAATCATTTTCTGTAAAAATCTTAATTGTTGTGGGGTATATGACTGTAGCCTTCATGCCAATATTTATTAATTTTGGTGCAAAAAGGCGTAATTTCTCTCCTTTTTAATGATGTCTCGTTAGAAACATTCTGAAACATTAAAATTTTATCTCCAATTGCAAATGGGATTTTTTGTTTATAGTGATGCAAGATATTGAGCTTATCCTGGAAATTGAGGAATTTTGCAATTACAGGTCTAACTTTGGCTATTCCATTAGGTAAAGTTTTTTGTGTACCAATATGGTGGACCCTTTCCACAGTGTGAGGTAATAAAGAAGATTCAATCCCTAAGCTTTGTGGTAATGTTATGGCAATAAATTTGAGTAGGTCCTGGTATTCGTACAGGGAGTGCAGAATTGTTAGGCAAGTTGTATTTTTGAGGATTAATTTTATTATTGAACAACAACCATGTTCTCAATGAACCCAAAAAACTCAATATCAAAGCTGAATAGTTTTGAAAGTAGTTTTTAGTTTGTTTTTAGTTATAGCTATTTTAGGGGGATATCTGTGTGTGCAGGTGACTATTACTGTGCATAATTATTAGGCAACTTAACAAAAAACAAATATATACCCATTTCAATTATTTATTTTTACCAGTGAAACCAATATAACATCTCAACATTCACAAATATACATTTCTGACATTCAAAAACAAAACAAAAACAAATCAGTGACCAATATAGCCACCTTTCTTTGCAAGGACACTCAAAAGCCTGCCATCCATGGATTCTGTCAGTGTTTTGATCTGTTCACCATCAACATTGCGTGCAGCAGCAACCACAGCCTCCCAGACACTGTTCAGAGAGGTGTACTGTTTTCCCTCCTTGTAAATCTCACATTTGATGATGGACCACAGGTTCTCAATGGGGTTCAGATCAGGTGAACAAGGAGGCCATGTCATTAGATTTTCTTCTTTTATACCCTTTCTTGCCAGCCACGCTGTGGAGTACTTGGACGCGTGTGATGGAGCATTGTCCTGCATGAAAATCATGTTTTTCTTGAAGGATGCAGACTTCTTCCTGTACCACTGCTTGAAGAAGGTGTCTTCCAGAAACTGGCAGTAGGACTGGGAGTTGAGCTTGACTCCATCCTCAACCCGAAAAGGCCCCACAAGCTCATCTTTGATGATACCAGCCCAAACCAGTACTCCACCTCCACCTTGCTGGCGTCTGAGTCGGACTGGAGCTCTCTGCCCTTTACCAATCCAGCCACGGGCCCATCCATCTGGCCCATCAAGACTCACTCTCATTTCATCAGTCCATAAAACCATAGAAAATCAGTCTTGAGATATTTCTTGGCCCAGTCTTGACGTTTCAGCTTGTGTGTCTTGTTCAGTGGTGGTCGTCTTTCAGCCTTTCTTACCTTGGCCATGTCTCTGAGTATTGCACACCTTGTGCTTTTGGGCACTCCAGTGATGTTGCAGCTCTGAAATATGGCCAAACTGGTGGCAAGTGGCATCTTGGTAGCTGCACGCTTGACTTTTCTCAGTTCATGGGCAGTTATTTTGTGCCTTGGTTTTTCCACACGCTTCTTACGACCCTGTTGACTATTTTGAATGAAACGCTTGATTGTTCGATAATCATGCTTCAGAAGCTTTGCAATTTTAAGAGTGCTGCATCCCTCTGCAAGATATCTCACTATTTTTGACTTTTCTGAGCCTGTCAAGTCCTTCTTTTGACCCATTTTGCCAAAGGAAAGGAAGTTGCCTAATAATTATGCACACCTGATATAGGGTGTTGATGTCATTAGACCACACCCCTTCTCATTACAGAGATGCACATCACCTAATATGCTTAATTGGTAGTAGGCTTTCGAGCCTATACAGCTTGGAGTAAGACAACATGCATAAAGAGGATGATGTGGTCAAAATACTCATTTGCCTAATAATTCTGCACTCCCTGTATTTCTGGGATGCCTATAAATCTCACGTTATGTTGTGCTCGATCTTCAGTCTCATTAAGTTTATGTTGCATGTCTGCTATATATTTGAATTGTTCTTTAATAATCAACTCTTGTTGAATGTTTGCATCCTCTAAATCAGAGACACGCTGTTCTACCTCATTGAGTCTATATGTGAACTGTTTAATTTTTAGAGTAAGATTCAGTATATCAGTTTTTATCTGATCGAATTGTGGTAACATGAGATCTGTAATTTGTTTTACTATATCGTGTGACTCTGCTGTAGGTAACTCTGAAGGCATAGATAAAGGAGAGGGGTTAGAAACATTATCAGTGTTATTCCTGTTTTCCTGTCTCTAATTTTGGGCGGCATGATTGGAGATTTAGGTTTTAAATTAATAATAAATCTATCCATAGAGTGTGTGAATGCAGTGTAAGTGTGAGAGTAAATCGAGTGGAATCCGTAAGGAGCCACTAACTGACTTTGTCAGTGCAGAAGCCACCCAGGACCCCGTGGGGCCTCTGGTGGAATGTGGAGATCTGCTTCCCTAGGTGCAGGGTCAAAAGGAAGTGTCAAAGTGTAAAAAAAAAGTGTAAAAAAAATAGAAAAGTGTAAAGATGGAAAGTGTGAAAGTGAAAGTGCAGTGAAAAAATAACGCAATTTCAAGAAAACTCCCAAGTGCCCCTAAATTACTGGCTAATAGTGGAAAAAAGGAAACAAAAGAAAAAAGGGTCTCTTAGCTATGTGGTTTTTCTTCACAGTTAGAAAATGAGCCCTAGTAAACTAAATTAATTACGTATACAGGAAGTTTTAACACCTATAATATCAGCTTGTATGATATGAACACAATATACAGAAAACAACCTTTAAGCTGATGCCTTAATTAATAACTAAAAATGACCGTAGTAAATAATCAGGAAAGAAAGGAGAATCCTTAACTTTACACTTATTAAACGCAACTCATCTTGTAGGAGTCTCCCGTTTCAAGTTGTATACTGGGTCAGGTTACCAAATTAGCCGTCTACAAACAACTGAAAACTTGCCTAAACAGAGGAGTTGTACAAATATGTTTTCGGCTTGTATAATCTCAACACATTGTATAAACATCAACCTTTAAACAAATACTTTGCTTTGCTTTGCCTAAGAACTCAGGTAGTAAGGAAAGCTAATCAAAAAGGATAAAGGAGTCCATAGCTATGAAATTATTGCGCTCAGTTTACTATATATACTGTTCTCCTAATTCATCTTGACTGCTGAGCTCACTTATAATTTAAGTCATGTAGCCTAAAAGATTGCTCACAATTAGCTACCCAATTTATAGTTTAATCCAACTCTCCTGAATAGCTAACTACACAGGGTGACTTCCCAAAATAGTTTTGGCTTGTATACTCTATCCAACGTATACCTGCGTCAACATTTAAACAAGTACTGTTACTTAATAACTGAAGTAAACTGAATCTAAACCATACACTTAAGCACATATAGTTTCAACTTATATAGTCAGAACACCTTGCGCAGTCAATAATAGTAAGACAAATGCATAAATTCATCCATAATGTCTATTTACAGATAAGTCCTTAATCACAGGGATTTTAGCCATCTTCCAGACATAAGCCTGTCTGATAATCTAGTTTAAAGGCACTATAACTGTACCGGCATACAACCCCCTGGCTTCCAGGTAAATTGAATTTACAAAAGAAGAACACCTAATTTCGTGGTGCACTATTGTAATCCGCAAAGACTTGCCAGAAAGGAATGTAGCCTTACCCTGTGCTGTGCCAGATTTGCACACTCCGCCAAAGATATATAAATGAATTTTCTTTCTCTTGTACACAAGACTTGTGCCGGCCTCTGTGAACCCGACGAGCCGTGTCTTTATAAAAAGGGTATTTATTATGCGCTTTCAGACTCTTAGGCCTCTAGTTATCAAGCTTCATAATTTGCTTGCATTCACCGGCCCAATAAGCCCGCCTAAGCTTGCCTCACATCGCCGCCGTGGACCTGAATACGCTCGCCAAAGTTATTAAAAAAGCTGTCCAAAAGTCGCGCACCAAGTACGGGGCAATGAGCAGCAGACTGTGATAGTTATCACACATCGATCTTCCTCCTCTTCGGCTTTTCTACAGCTTTATTAATACCCCTGTCACTAAGCACTCACACTATACTATACTGTTCTACCCCCTATACCGGCGCCCCCGGAGCCCCCCACAACTAAATAAAGTTATTAACCCTAAACCGCCGCTCCTAGACCCCGCCGCAACTATAATAAATGTATTAACCCCTAAACCGCCGCTCCCGGACCCCGCCGCCACCTACATTATACCTATTAACCCCTATCCTGCCCCCCTATACCGCCGCCACCCATAATAAATCTATTAACCCCTATCCTGCGGATCTCGGACCTCGCTGCAACTAAATAAATTGTTTAACCCCTAAACCGCCGCTCCCGGACCCCGCCGCCACCTATATTAAACTTATTAACCCCTAATCTCCTCCCCTACATCGCCGCCACCTATAATAAATATATTAACCCCTATCCTGCCCCCCTACACCGCCACCACTATAATAAAATTATTAACCCCTAACCCTAAGTCTAACCCTAACACCCCCCTAACTTAAATATTAATTAAATACATCTAAATAAATATTATTCTTATTAACTAAATTAATCCTATTTAAAACTAAATACTTACCTTTAAAATAAACCCTAATATAGCTACAATCTAACTAATAATTATATTGTAGCTATTTTAGGATTTATTTTTATTTTACAGGCAAATTTCAATCTATTTTAACTAGGTACAAAAGCTATTAAATAGTTATTAACTATTTAATAGCTACCTAGTTAAAATAAAGACAAATTTACCTGTAAAATAAAAACTAACCTAAGTTACAATTACACCTAACACTACACTATCATTAACTAAATTATTCCTATTTAAAACTAAATACTTACCTGTAAAATAAACCCTAATATAGCTACAATGCAATTAATAATTACATTGTAGCTATTTTAGGATTTATATTTATTTTACAGGTAACTTTGTATTTATTTTAACTAGGTAGAATAGTTATTAAATAGTTATTAACTATTTAATAACTACCTAGCTAAAAGAAATACAAATTTACCTGTAAAATAAATCCTAACCTAAGTTACAATTAAACCTAACACTACACTATCATTAAATAAATTAAATTAATTAACTACAAATACCTACAATTAAATACAATTAAATAAAGTAAGTTACAAAAATTAAAAAATATTACAAGATTTTTACACCTAATCTAAGCCCCCTAATAAAATAACAAACCCCCCAAAATAAAAAAATGCCCTACCCTATTCTAAATTACAAAAGTTAACAGCTCTATTACCAGCCCTTAAAAGGGCCTTTTGCGGGGCATGCCCCAAATAGTAATCAGCTCTTTTGCCTGTAAAAAAAAATACAACACCCCCCCAACATTAAAACCCACCACCCACATACCGCTACTCCAACCCAGCCAAACCCCCCTTAAAAAAACCTAACACTAACCCCCTGAAGATTTCCCTACCTTGAGTCGTCTTCAGCCAGACGACCACCGATGGAACAGAAGAGGACATCCTTAGCGGCCGAAGTCATCATCCAAGGGGCGCTGAAGAGGTCTTCCATCCGATAGACAATGACGCCTACCGGACGAATGGATATTCCTATAAGTGACTTCATCCAAGATGGCGTCTCTCGAATTCCGTTTGGCTGATAGGATTCTATCAGCCAATTGGAATTAAGGTAGGAAAAATCTGATTTGCTGATCCAATCAGCCAATCAGATTGAGCTTGCGTTCTATTGGCTGATCGGAACAGCCAATGGAATGCGAGCTCAATCTGATTGGCTGATTGGATCAGCTAATCAGATTTTTCCTACCTTAATTCCAATTGGCTGATAGAATCCTATCAGCCATTCGGAATTCGAGGGACGCCATCTTGGCTGATGTCACTTAAAGGAATATCCATTCGTCTTGTAGGCGTCGTTGGAAGAGGATGGCTCTGCATCGGCTCGTTTGAAGAAGGCTCCGCTGCACTCCACTCCGGATGGATGAAGTTTGAAGACGACGCATGGATGAAGACTTCTATCGGATGTAAGACCTCTTCAGCGCCCCTTGGATGATGACTTCGGCCGCTAAGGATGTCCTCTTCTGTTCCATCAGTGGTCGGCTGGCTGAAGACGACTCAAGGTAGGGAGATCTTCAGGGGGTTAGTGTTAGGTTTTTTTAAGGTGGGTTTGGGTGGGTTAAAGTAGGGGTATGTGGGTGGTGGGTTTTAATGTTGGGGGGGTGTTGTATTTTTTTTTACAGGCAAAAGAGTTGATTACTTTGGGGCATGCCCCCCAAAAGGGCCTTTTAAGGGCTGGTAATAGAGCTGTTAACGTTTGTAATTTAGAATAGGGTAGGGCATTTTTTTATTTTGGGGGGCTTTGCTATTTTATTAGGGGGCTTAGATTAGGTGTAATTAGCTTAAAAATCTTGTAATATTTTTTTATTTTTTGTAACTTATTTTTTTTTATTTTTTGTAACTTAGTTTATTTAATTGTATTTAATTGTAGGTATTTGTAGTTAATAAATTTAATTTATTTAATGATAGTGTAGTGTTAGGTTTAATTGTAACTTAGGTTAGGATTTATTTTACAGGTAAATTTGTATTTCTTTTAGCTAGGTAGTTATTAAATAGTTAATAACTATTTAATAACTATTCTACCTAGTTAAAACAAATAAAAGTTACCTGTAAAATAAATATAAATCCTAAAATAGCTACAATGTAATTATTAATTACATTGTAGCTATATTAGGGTTTATTTTACAGGTAAGTATTTAGTTTTAAATAGGATTAATTTAGTTAATAAGAATAATATTTATTTAGATGTATTCAATTAATATTTAGGTTAGGGGGGTGTTAGGGTTAGACTTAGGTTTAGGGGTTAATAATTTTATTATAGTGGTGGCAGTGTAGGGGGGCAGGATAGGGGTTAATAAATTTATTATAGGTGGCGGCCGTATAGGGGGGGCAGGATAGGGGTTAATAAATTTATTATAGGTGGCAGCCGTGTAGGGGGGGGCAGGATAGGGGTTAATAAATTTATTATAGGTGGTGGCGGTGTAGGGGGGGGCAGGATAGAGGTTAATAGGTATTATGTAGATGGCGGTTTAGGGGTTAACATATTTATTATAGTTGCGGCGGGTTCCGGGAGCAGAGGTTTAGGGGTTAACATATTTATTATAGTTGCGGCGGGGTCCGGGAGCGGCCGTTTAGGGGTTAACATATTTATTATAGTTGCGGCGGGGTCCGGGAACGGCGGTTTAGGGGTTAATAAGTTTATTAGAGTGGCAGTGGGCTCTGGGAGCGGCGGTTTAGGGGGTAATAACTTTATTTAGTTGCGGTGGTGTAGGGGGGCAGATTAGGGGTGTTTACACTCGGGGTACATGTTAGGGTGTTAGGTGTATACACTTCCCATAGGAATCAATGGGATGTTGGGCAGCAGCGAACATGAGCTTTCACTATGGTCAGACTCCCATTGATTCCTATGGGATCCGCCACCTCCAGGGCGGCGGATTGTAAACCAGGTACGCTGGGCCGGAAAAGTGCCAAGCGTACCTGCTAGTTTTTTTGATACCTCCCAAAAGTAGTCAAATTGTGCCGAACTTGCGTTCGGAACATCTGGAGGGATGTAAGAATCGATCTGTGTCGGACTGAGAACGGCGGATCATTGCTTACATCACTATATTCTACTTTTGCCAGGCTGTAGTGCTTGATAACTACAGCGAATCAGCCTCGCCACAAATACGCTGCGGAATTCCAGCGTATTTGAGGTTGATGGCTTGATAACTAGAGGCCTTAGTGTTAATGGGTAGTAGCCTCAAGAGAAACACTAGTGTGCTGGAAAACCACTTCAGATTCCCATCTCTTTTTTAAAAAGAGATATAAAAAATACTTGATTGTGGGTAGGATATGCACCCTTGTTCAATTCCTGTATAATTCTTATCTTAGTGCCTCACTTATAAAATGTTCACTTTAGAAATGTGAACATATGCTATTGTAAAAAGCTTTTAAGAGTATAATATAATAACTGCCAGAAATTAAAGAAAAAAACGTAAAATAACATCCAATAAGAGGACAGAGGTCAGTATGAATGACCAGTAAGACAGTTCATAGGTATAAATAGTCCAAATAACCGTTCAACTTCCTCTTTTCTGTTTGATGATAAAGAAGAAAATTATTGGTAGAAGAAAGAAGCAGAATTCTGAAAAGATGCAACATATGCTTAAGAAGTACAACAATAACATGGCCATTCATAGAAACATAGAAACATAGAAACATAGATATTGACGGCAGATAAGAGCCATAGGCCCAGCAAGTCTGCCCGACCTTACCTAACAGTATAAACTTATCTAGTTCGTAGGATAGCCCTATGCTTGTCCCATGCATTTTTAAAGTCCCCCACAGTGTTTGTTGCTACTACCTCTTGAGGAAGTTTATTCCATAAATCAATCACTCTTTTTCTAAAAAAGTGCTTCCTCAAATGACTTCTGAATCTACTACCCTTTAGCTTGAGCTCATGACCCCTTGTTCTTGAATTTTCCATTTTATGTAAAATACCCACAGCCTCAGTTTTACTAAACCCTTTAATGTACTTGAAAGTTGCTATCATATCACCTCTTTCCCTTCTCTCCTCTAAGCTATACATATTTAGGTCATTGAGCCTATCCTGGTAAGTTTTATTTTTTAGACCATGTACCATTTTGGTAGCCCTCCTTTGCACAGATTCAAGTTTGTTAATATCCTTCTGAAGATATGGTCTCCAGAACTGCACACAATACTCAAGATGAGGCCTAACTAATGATCTATAAAGTGGCATAAGAACCTTACTATTTCTGCTGCAAATACCTCTACCAATACATCCAAGCATTCTGCTAGCCTTACTCGCTGCATTACTACATTGTT
This sequence comes from Bombina bombina, assembly GCF_027579735.1. Classification (NCBI taxonomy): domain Eukaryota; kingdom Metazoa; phylum Chordata; class Amphibia; order Anura; family Bombinatoridae; genus Bombina; species Bombina bombina. Next base: position 252,154,458 of record NC_069500.1, read on the forward strand.
TACTAAGTTTTAAATCATCTGAAATAATAATTCCCAAGTCCTGTTCCTCGTCTGTAACAGTCAGTAAAGTGTCATTGAGTCTGTAATTAACATTTGGATTTTTCTTCCCTAAATGCATTATTTTACACTTTGCTGTGTTAAACTTTAGACCCCAGTCATTTGTCCAATCCTCCAATTGTTGTATATCACTTCTCATTTTGTCTACCCCCCCTGGAACATCCACTCTGTTACAAATTTTTGTATCATCTGACATACTTTCCCCTGTAGCCCTTTGCTGATATCGCAGATAAATATGTTAAACAAAACAGGCCCCAGAACTGACCCCTGAGGAACACCACTAGTAACAGCCCCCTCTGCTGAATGAACTCCATTTACTAAGACACTTTGTTTTCTGTCCTTAAGCCAGCATTCCACCCAGTTCACAATTTTTGAATCTAGACCAAGGAGATATAGTTTGTGAATAAGTTTATTGTGTGGGACGGTGTCAAATGCTTTGCTGAAATCTAGATATGCTACATCAACTGCTCCTCCCTTGTCTAATACTTTTGTTACATAATCAAAGAAGTCAATTAGATTAGTCTGACATGATCTCCCTGAAGTAAAACCATGCTGATTTTGGTCCTCTAAATTGTTTGTCTTTATGTAAGTCATAATTCTTTCTTTTAAGAGGCTTTCCATTAATTTCCCTACTACTGAAGTTAAACTAACTGGCCTGTAGTTGCCAGATTCTTCTCTACTGCCCTTTTTATGAAGGGGTATTACATTTGCTATTCTCCAATCATCTGGGACAGCTCCTGTTAATAGTGACTGATTAAACAGATCAGTTAATGGGACAGTTAGCACTGATCGAAGTTCTTTTAAAACCCTTGGATGAATATTATCAGGACCCACTGCCTTTGTAACATTTATTTTTGATAATGCTAACAAAAACCTCATCCTCTGTAAAAAGATTACTGTTAAGCTTGTTTCTATTTTGCGTTGCATCCCTTAATGTAGACATTGTATCTTCACAATCTTTAGTGAAAACAGAACAGAAGTAATCATTGAGACAGTCTGCAATCTGCTTATCTCCTTCTATTATTCTACCATCAACTGATTTCAATTTTACTATTCCTACCTTATTTTTCTTCTTTCACTGATATATCTAAAGAATGTTTTGTCCCCATGTTTTACTGACTGTGCTATCTTCTCTTCTGCATGAGCTTTAACCTTCCTAATTAACTGCTTAGTCTTTTTTTGTTGGAGTCTCCATATTTTCATATCATCATCTGCTTGTGTGTGTCTGTAATTTTTATAAGCTATCTTTTTTGTCTTTACAGCATGTGCTACTTCTTTGGAAAACCAAATTGGTTTCCGCTTTCTTTTACTTTTACAGACATGTCTAATACAGTTTGCGGTTGCATCTAAAATGGCACCTTTCACAAATTCCCACTGTTCTTGAACCCCTGTAATAAGAGTTTTCCCCTTTAAATAGTTCTTTAGGTATTCTCCCATTAATGAAAAATCTGCCGTCCTAAAGTCTAAAACTTTTGTTTTAGTCTGGGGAATGGAGAAATTAACCAAACTTGACCTCAAAGAAATCTTGAAAGAAGGGAAAGAAGGGAAATTCAGAATTTTCGAAGGCATAGATGGAGAAGCTTTTCTTTTAATCTCCTGGAGTTGAAGTAGATGGAGCTGAAAAATATATAACATTTATTAAGTATTATAAAATAATGTAAAATGCAGGGAGGGAATAATAAGCATAAAAAGAGGTGGAAAAATATTCGTCTCTGTCTCTTTAATAAAATCTAGATTATACCATCACTAAATCAGGATAATTGGAATTTTATTAGAAGGACAGAGACTTCATATTTTGCTAGTTTAAAGCAAAAGAATCAAGATGTCAGATGGTGTGGAATTGAAGAAATAGGTTTAAAATAAAATTGATGATAAACAGAGTCTGAAGACCAATCGGCTGCATTTAAAATATCTTGTAAAGAAGCAGATTTAGAAAAAGCTTTAGAGGCAAATGCTCCTCTAATAGAAAGAGAAGTAAAAAAGTCATCCACACCAGCTTGCATCATAATCCACATAACCCACCTACTAATTGTAGTAGAAGTAACAGCTAAATGAGGAGTAGAAAAAGAAAACAGAAGTTGATTAGAGGAAGAATTTTCGAAAATAAAGTTTCATAGATTTTTAGACAGGATACAACACAAAGTTTAGGTTGTTTATTGAAATGAGGATATAATATAGAAGAAGATAAAGTTTTAGTACATCTAGACAGAGGAAAATTGACACCATGAGGAGCAAACATCTTTGCATCATAATTGATAGCTCTAACATCTGAATTTTTTTTACATGATAAAAGACATAACAATGTAGCAAGTTTACATATAAGTTGTTTTAGAGATAAATCTTTATTATCTGGCCAAGATTTAAAAAGATTAATAACTAAATCTACATCCCAAAAATGTTTATATTTAGCCACTGGAGGTTCCTTAACATGAATGGTTTTGTGAAGTTTACATATGGTAACATGTTGACCTATAGGCATGTTGTGAAATAATTCATGTCCAGCTGAAATAGATCTGTAAGCCAAACCAGCATCAAACAAAGAAGTGAGATAATTAATAACGTCATTTAAAGGGGCTGGAAATGGATCCAGATTCCTGCTGTTACACCAGCTAGATGATTTAGACCAGGAGGAAAGATAACATTTTCTGGTTCCTGGTGCCCAAGAGTCTTGAAGAACTAGCTTGTGAAATTCTCCTATGGGATTTGTATGGAGGTCTTGTTGAAGTGGAATTTTACTGAAGGAAGGTAAGAAATCTCTAGAAGGGAAGGGGACCAAGATTGGGTCAGCCACCAAGGGGTTATCAGAAGAATGGATACTAGGTTCCTTTTCACAAAGGAATCATCCAAAAAGGTGGAAATGCATAAGCTCCTTTGATTGGCCACTGTTGAACAAAGACATCTGTTGCTAGCGCTTCTGGATCTGGTCTCCAACTGTAAAATGGATACATTTGAAAATTCAGACGAAAAGCAAAAAGATCTATGAAAAAAGGACCTCTCAGAGATTGTAAAAAAATAAAAATATTTCTGTTGAATTTCCAATCACTGTCATCCGATAAAAATCGAGAACCCCAAACTCCAGTCTGATTGTTTAGACCTGGTAAATATTATGCTTGTAGAAAAATATTGTGAGAAAGACACTGTTGAATAAAATCCTTAGTAAGATTGGATAAAATCTTTGAAGTTGTACATCCTAAATGATTGACATTTCTGACTGCTGAAATATTGTCTATCAGAAGAAGAATTGAGACAGGTTTATCATTTTTTACAAAGGAACCTGCTATGAGTTCTAGACAATTAATATGAAATTTCTTCTCTGAAAAGGACCATTTTCCATCTGTAATGTGAGGGCCACATCTTGCACCCCAACCTGATTTGCTGGCATCTGATTCCAAAATAATATCCGGAGATTTCCCGAAAATGGCTTTGCCATTCCAAGCTTCTTGTTGGCAAGCCATCAATGTAATTCCATTCTGGCTTCTTCTGATAAAGAGATTTTTTGAAAATAAGAAAATCCATATAGAAGATAATTAAATTTTAATCTTTGAAGAGCTCTGTAATGAAGGAGAGCTGGAAAAATTGCTTGAATGGAAGCTGAAAAAAGGCCTAAAATTCTGGCAAGGGAACGAATAGAAAAAATATCTTTTTTTGAGAAGATAAATAATTTCTTTCTTTATCTTCTTTATTTTGTCTGGAGGAAAACTTAAAGTGGCTGACTGAGTGTTTATTAGGAAACCTAAGAAAGTAAGATTCTGGGAAGGAATGATGACAGATTTTTTGCAATTTATTATGAAACCTAGATTCTGAAGGAGAAAAATAGTGAGGTGTAAGTGATCTAGGAGTTGAGAATTATCTTGGTGAAGCAAAAGAATATCGTCTAAGTAAATAATTAGGCGAATTTCTCTTTCCTCAACCAAGCTAAAACAGGTATTAGAACTTTTGTATAAGCCCAAGGAGCTGGAGAAAGTCACAAAGAGAGACAAGAAAATTGCCAAACAGAATATTTCCAAAGGAATTGAAGGTAATTCCTGAAATTTGGATGAAAAGGAATGGTTAAATAAGCATCTTTCAAATGTAGGCAAACCAACCAATCAAGGTCTAGAAGACAATCCATGAGAAGATGAATACCTTCCATTTTGAAGTGATTGTATTCTAGAAAACAATTTAAATTTCTTAAATTTATTACTGGACGAAAGGATCCTTCTTTCTTTTTTCCAAGAAACATGTTGCTGATTAAATACTTTGAGGGGAAGAGTACTTTTTCTATGTCTTCTTTCCAATAGATCCAATATTTCTTGGTCTAGAAGGGACATGTCTGATTGGGAAAATGTTATTGGAATAGGAAGGGATTCTTGCCAAGTGTGAAAAAAAATGAGCTAGTCTGCCTCCTATTCTTTTTTGGGAAAAAAATGTGTGAAAAGAGAGATGTGAGAACTTACCTGAGAAAGGTCTGCAGGATGATCTTTATATGATGTTCTGACCTGTCCACCCTCTTTTTCTTGTTGGGAAGAAACTGGAGTGTGATGTAGAGGAAGAAGGTATGTTTTGGAAATAGTACCTTGAGATTGATGAAGAACAAATCATTTTTTGTTGAGGATCAAAATTTTATTTGTATTCATCTTTGTTTTATTGAGAGAATTAAAATTATTTACATAATGGTTTAATTCTTTAAGACCAGAGTCACCAAAGAGAAAACCATTAGCCTTGGGCCCCATTTCAGTGGAAGCGAAGTTAGAAATGTTTGGGTCTATACGTCTTTAAATAAAACGTCTACGTTGAGTAGCTAAAGAAGTGTTAGCGTCACCTAACAGATAAACTACTCTCTGGATACATTCTTATAATATATGGATCCACAAGAGAGTCTTGAGGAATAGCCTCTTCTGAGACCTAAAATAATTTAGTCACAGGGCCAAGTACATCTAGTAATTTATCTTGGCAAGCTTTCAAAAAGCGATCAGGACCTTTCCTGAAATTAAACATTTTTGAGCCAATACATTTTAATAAACTTAAATCGATTTCAGGGGTAAGATGGGTATTATGTGGAAGTTCAGGTATGGAACATTCCGCTTTAAGGGTGGATTTGGTTTTCTTGGACAATGGTTTTCTGATATAATAATCTAAAAACTTTGCAATACGTTTTGACGGTCTCCATTGTGAAGATCGTGGGTTTTGGAGTTCATCTGGATCTAAGAATAAATCACCTTTATTTCTTCAGAAGAAGAGGAATAAAAAAGTAAGGGAGAATTATTATTGTTATCATCATCATCATCATAATTATCATTATTATATTCCTCATCAGAACAATCAAAGGAGTCATCCAACTCAGTTGTAAAAACTAGGTCTACATATTTACTGTGATTAAAAAGTTTTTTTGGATAGTAAAACATTTTCAGAATCAGAGTCCAACTTGTCTTTTTGTCTCAATAACGCAGAATCTCTTTTGTCTGAACAAGGCAGATGTACAACAGACTTCATATGTCTTTTAATACGAGATTTAGGTAAATATTTTGATAAATGTTTCGTTTTTTGAGATGCCTTTTATGAAAAGAAGTTTGGGGATCGTTACCTGAAGCTATAACGCTTTGCATCAGTTCTGTTGTTTAAATTTCTCCATTGACTGAATAATATTTTGTAAATTAGGTTCAGTCACTGATTGAGGATTTTCTTGAGACATTCTTATACATTAAATGTAATTAAATTTAATTAAATAATAAAATATAAATATTGAATGAAATTTATAGATACAAATCCTTAAATTATTATGGGGAATTGAACTCACAACTCCCAGTTATAAAGCTGTTTGCCTAGCCACTATACTATATAAGAAACACTAACATAAATTTAGCTAAATATAATATAAAATGTAGCAAATAACTTGTGTGAGAAAAAAAAAAAAATGTTGCAAAATTGTAACTAATTTTGAGCTTTGTAAAGGTCTGCCTGTCAGCTAACCGTCAGGGAGGTGCTGATGAGGTAAACAGGGAGAGCGGGAGGAAAAAACAAGCTTGTGACTGTCTAGGTGCGGGAAAATTAGTCCAGTGACATCACTCTCAAAGAAGGAGGAAGAAGAAGATGGCCAGAGCTGAGAGAAATGAAAATACAAATAAAAAGAACAGGAAAATGACAACAAACCGAAAACAACAGAAACAAAAAACAGAATGACAGACAAATACAACGAAAGATAAGACTTATAAATAAAGATTCCAACAAAAAAGAAAAAAGGGTTAAATAAAGTAACTTGCAAGAAAAAACGTCCAACAGGACAGAAGAATTGTTAAAACAACAATAACGTTATGTGTATAAAGAATAAACAACTCCAATAAAATAAAACAAATTTATAAGAGCCATAAAAAATAATACCTATCTGTTAGAGCAGCAAAAAGAAAAGAGGAAGTTTAACGGTTATTTGGACTATTTATACCTATGAACTGTCTTACTGGGCTTTCATACTGACCTCTGTCCTCTTATTGGATGCTATTTTATTGTTTTTTTCTTTAATTTATGGCAGTTATTATATTATACTTTTAAAAGCTGTTGAGCAGTAAAGAAAAGTTATAAGCAAAATATGAAGTCTCTGTCCTTGTAATAAAATCAGCAGGCAGAAGAATGGTCAAGGGAGATCTGAGTCACAAGCCAGAATTCGTAATCCAAAATTCTGCCTCAATACTAGGGCAATGCGATCCCGGAAGGAATTTAAAAGGGGCGGCAAAAATTATGTGACGCGTGAGAACCCGACACGAATCATCAGAGATGACGCGAGACAGGCTGCATCACTGCGTCTAAGCAATCATGTCATGGCAACCGCATCATAGCAATTTAGCATCATAACAGAAACATTCGAAGAGCAGGGCATTGCCCCTTTACAGCAAGTCTCCACACCTGCCTCTATTTAATTATTTAAATATTTATGTATTCTTAAACACACAATCCTCAATAGAAGTAATGCATTTAGGGATGAACTGAATTGTTTTAGTACAATAAAAATTAAAAAATTACATTGTTCTGAATGTGAAGAACTTTAGAATGTGAAATAGCCATAACTCCTGTCGGGTTAGCACACCAGCAATAGGTTATAGGTTTTTTTTTCTACTGAACTCTCCATTCTTTCTATTGAAGAGAAAGTTTAATGTGGTCACAATATTTTGTTAGCATGCGTCGGGTTTCGCCTGCATACAAACTTTTTACTTCCAACTTGTAAAAAGCAAGCAACCCGATGCACACAGAAAAGATTACTTCTAGCAACGTTTACTCTTGAGCGAAAGTGCTAAATAGCAGGCCACTTGCTTTAAGGCGCAAAATACTGACTCTGACATGTAAGGCCCTCAATAACTCTGCCCCCCTATACCTCAGAAGTTGTCTCCAGATACTCTCCCACCTTCACAAGACTCTTCTCTAGTTTTCAAAGTTTCTCTATGGTTCAGGGATACATACAATATACACTAAAAATCACTATATTTCATTTTGACGGATTTTTGGGGATTTTTTGAGATTCACCATCTTTGGATTTTTTGAGATTCACCATCTTTGGATATTTTTCCGGACATTGTCCTCATTTCCTACAGGCACTCTGCCAGAACTATATACAGAACTACAGGGAGTGCAGAATTATTAGGCAAATGAGTATTTTGACCACATCATCCTCTTTATGCATGTTGTCTTACTCCAAGCTGTATAGGCTCAAAATCCTACTTCCAATTAAGCATATTAGGTGATGTGCATCTCTGTAATGAGAAGGGGTGTGGTCTAATGACATCAACACCCTATATCAGGTGTGCATAATTATTAGGCAACTTCCTTTCCTTTGGCAAAATGGGTCAAAAGAAGGACTTGACAGGCTCAGAAAAGTCAAAAATAATGAGATATCTTGCAGAGGGATGCAGCACTCTTAAAATTGCAAAGCTTCTGAAGCGTGATCATCGAACAATCAAGCGTTTCATTCAAAATAGTCAACAGGTCGCAAGAAGCGTGTGGAAAAACCAAGGCGCAAAATAACTGCCCATGAAACTGAGAAAAGTCAAGCGTGCAGCTGCCAAGATGCCACTTGCCACCAGTTTGGCCATATTTCAGAGCTGCAACATCACTGGAGTGCCCAAAAGCACAAGGTGTGCAATACTCAGAGACATGGCCAAGGTAAGAAAGGCTGAAAGACGACCACCACTGAACAAGACACACAAGCTGAAACGTCAAGACTGGGCCAAGAAATATCTCAAGACTGATTTTTCTAAGGTTTTATGGACTGATGAAATGAGAGTGAGTCTTGATGGGCCAGATGGATGGCCCGTGGCTGGATTGGTAAAGGGCAGAGAGCTCCAGTCCGACTTAGACGCCAGCAAGGTGGAGGTGGAGTACTGGTTTGGGCTGGTATCATCAAAGATGAGCTTGTGGGGCCTTTTCGGGTTGAGGATGGAGTCAAGCTCAACTCCCAGTCCTACTGCCAGTTTCTGGAAGACACCTTCTTCAAACAGTGGTACAGGAAGAAGTCTGCATCCTTCAAGAAAAACATGATTTTCATGCAGGACAATGCTCCATCACACGCGTCCAAGTACTCCACAGCGTGGCTGGCAAGAAAGGGTATAAAAGAAGAAAATCTAATGACATGGCCTCCTTGTTCACCTGATCTGAACCCCATTGAGAACCTGTGGTCCATCATCAAATGTGAGATTTACAAGGAGGGAAAACAGTTACACCTCTCTGAACAGTGTCTGGGAGGCTGTGGTTGCTGCTGCACGCAATGTTGATGGTGAACAGATCAAACACTGACATAATCCATGGATGGCAGGCTTTTGAGTGTCCTTGCAAAGAAAGGTGGCTATATTGGTCACTGATTTGTTTTTGTTTTGTTTTTGAATGTCAGAAATGTATATTTGTGAATGTTGAGATGTTATATTGGTTTCACTGGTAAAAATAAATAATTGAAATGGGTATATATTTGTTTTTTGTTAAGTTGCCTAATAATTATGCACAGTAATAGTCACCTGCACACACAGATATCCCCCTAAAATAGCTAAAACTAAAAACAAACTAAAAACTACTTCCAAAAATATTCAGCTTTGATAATAATGAGTTTTTTGGGTTCATTGAGAACATGGTTGTTGTTCAATAATAAAATTAATCCTCAAAAAAACAACTTGCCTAATAATTCTGCACTCCCTGTATATACATTATTATTTTTGGAACCACACGGACTGTGCTTCTTCTTATCTTCTAATTTAGATAATCAAATGCCATGTATTAATTAAATGCCATGTATTAATGTATATACCATTTTATCATTGCATTGCCTATTAACTGAATTCTTAGGATATTAGATATTATATTGTAATACATTTTTATATTTTTTGCATTTTATGTATTGTGAATCTTTAGATTGTATATCCATTTATTGTATTTTAGATAATTGTATTTTAGATAATTGTTCATTTATTGTATTTTAGAAGATTGTTCATTAAACAATATTTTTATACACTTCCTTCACAATTTAATATTCTGTAAGATAAATATATTTCAATGAAAATATTCTAATACACAATGTGGACACATTTTCTCTGGACTTTAAGAGTAATAACAAAAGTTCCAAAAGAAGCCTAATGGTAAAAGTATTTTTTTTTATTTATTCGTTCATCATAATAAAAGAAACACAGGAACAGGGGAGTAATCCTGCAGCTACTAGAAGTCTGATTGGTTTCTGTCTGGGACCGTAATCATAGACTGGTATGAATGAACATCCCTTCTCGACCGTCTCCCTTAGTTTTTTATCTCCTATTAAGATGGGAAGATTTTTCTTGATCACCTGACACACTTGCTTGTACTGGTTAGAATAGGACGTGATGAACTTGGGTCTTGATTGATCATAAATCACATCTTTAACTCTAGATCTTTTCCCAACCATTAGAAGGGATTCCATATTCAATTTTTGGACCTCAAAAAAGGCTTTATCAATAACCCTTCTCGGGTATCCTCTCTTTATCATCTGATTTCTGCTTTCCTCACAGAAGGCTCCATCCAGTGTGCAGTTGCGATAAGCTCTCAAAAACTGGCTCTTTGCTATGCCCTTAAAAACATGGCATGGATGGCAACTGCGGGCATGTAACAAACTGTTCCCTGAGATAGGCTTTCTATAGAGAGCAGAAACCACACAACCTGTCGGTACATCTCCCTTAAGTGACACGTCCAAAACGTTTATCGCCTCTTTCTGCCATTCAAATGTGAATTTTAAACCCACATTGTTTTTATTTAAGGAATCAACAAATTCTGCAGCCTTGCTTAGGTCAGAAGACCATACAAAAAGCAAGTCATCTATATACCTGACGTATTTGATGACAAAAACTGAGGGAATGCCAGTACCTCCATAGACGTGGGACCTCTCCCACCAACCCATAAACAGGATGGCATAGGAGGGAGCAAATGTTACTCCCATCGTGGCCCCACATATCTGTAGGTAATAGCAACCCTAAAAACTCAAACAAATTCTGTTCAAATAAGAACCTGACCACCCTAACAATTAGAGCCTCAGCTTCCTGTGCAAAATCTGTATATAAATCCAGAAAAAAACTCACGGCGAATAGGCCATGCGTGTGTGGGACGGAGGAGTACAGCGAGACAACATCCACTGTTAGCCAACTGTACTCCTCCATCTAAACCACAGACTCCATTTCCTGTAATGCATGGGTAGTGTCTCTAATATATCTAGGGAGTTTTTGAACCAGTGGTTGGAGATAGTGATCGATCCATTTTGACAGTGGTTCGAGCAGGGAGCCAATGCCTGCCACAATTGGCATCCCTTTCACATTCACAAGACTCTTGTGCATCTTAGGAAGGTCATAGAAGATGGGAGTCACTGGATCACTGACCAAAAGAAGGTCGGCCATAGACTGATCCATGAGTCCCCCCTCCACCACAGGGGTCTCTAGATAAGGGCAAGTAGGTGTCAACATCACAAAGCTATCTCTTTGCTTCTTCCACATAATAAGACCTATTAATCACTACCAGACTCCCACCTTTGTCTGATTGTCTGATCACTATATGTCAAGACCTTATATGTCAAGAGCAAATCATCATCGGTCAGACTTCTAGTAGCTGCAGGATTACTCACCTGTTCCTGTGTTTCTTTTATTATGATGAACGAATAAAGAACATTTTTTACTTTTACCACAAGACTTTTATTATTACCCATATATTGTGGATAGTGGGGTATCCATTCCTTCGCTGAAGTCCTTGTTTGCCTATGGATATATTGTTTCTCCTTTGTGTACGATAAGCTGATAATGCCAGGTTCTGGATGGGAATGGTTTCCTACTGGTTGTTGGAGGTCACATGACAGCAAGTTCCATGACAGTTTGGTGAGACGGAGAGTTTGGAATTGTTTTCAAAACACACACATCACGGATCCTTACAGCTTGCTTTTCGACCGCACCTATGGAATTGTGAACTGTCCTAACACTGGGTGAGTGAAGATTGGATGCATAAGATACACAATGATATATGGTTTGCATTGGCATTATCCCTACTCACACCATACTCTGATTCCTACTTGTAGAGGCACTGAGTTGGGTAATAGGCTGTTGTGCCTCCCTACAGTGTTTTTAGCAGATCTAGCAGTGGTGTTAAGGAAGGGGCTAATTCCTTGTTATTGCATGTTAACCCTCTGATGTATCAGAGAGGCCTTTCCAATGTGTATATTATAATTATTTTTATAAGCGCATCCTCTTAAGTCTCACCCGGTATACAAGGCATTCTCCATCTGATCATCAACCTGACATCTTATCGAATTGGCTATCTGGCATTTTTTAAGTACTTTCATATTTTATTGGACTTCAAAAGTGTCTTATGACACACACACTGATTGGATGTTCTTTGGAGTTGTCATTAAAAAAAAGTGTTCATCCCAGGGGCTGGCATAACATTGTAATAGAAACAATACTATAGTCACAGAGTTAGCCCATTTCACAAATAGATTTTTTTTAAAATAAAGTTTTTAATGGCAACGATTACATAAGGCATTTGATTAGCTTAAGTTTACCAACACTTTAGGTAAGCATAAAGTGCCCTGTTTTGCAATTGTTATCAATTAGGGAAATAAACAAACAGTTCTCCTTTTTATATAGACAAACTCTGCTATGGATGAAATGATTTATATTGTCTCTGTAAATAGTTGCCCAAATGATATGGTATAAATGTCATCAAATGTTACCAAATGTTACCAAATCTACGGCTAGATTACGAGTTTTGCGTTAGGCTTAAAAAGCAGCGTCAGCCGGTCCTAACGCTGCTTTTTAATGCCCACTGGTATTACGAGTCTTGCAGGTACAGGTGTACCACTCACTTTTTTAGCCAGAGTTGGAAATACCGCAAATCCACTTACGTAAATTGCGTATCCTATTTTTTCAATGGGACTTGCATAGCGCCGGTATTACGAGTCTGCCAAAAAGTGATTGGTACACCCTCTCCTGTCAAGACTGGTACCGCATTTTAAAGTCAGTGGTTAAGAGTTTTACACTACAACACCATAGCATAAAACTCTTAACTAAAGTGCTAAAAAGTACACTAACACCTATAAACTATCTATTAACCCTTAACCCGAAGCCCTCCCACATCGCAAACACTAAAAGAAAAATTTTAACCCCTAATCTGCCAAACTGGACATCGCAGCCACTATAATAAATATATTAACCCCTAAACCGCCGCACTCCCGCCTCACAAACATTAGTTAAATATTATTAACCCCTAATTTGCCATCTCTAACATAGCCGCCACCTACCTACATTTATTAACTCTTAATCTGCCGCCCCCATCGTCGCCGCCACTATATTAAAGTTATTAACCCCTAAATCTAAGTCTAACCCTAACACCCCCTAACTTAAATAAAAGAAATTAAACTAAAAATTCCTATCATTAACTAAATTATTCCTATTTAAAACTAAATACTTACCTGTAAAATAAACCCTAAGATAGATACAATATAATTAATAGTTACATTGTAGCTAGTTTAGGATTTATTTTTATTTTACAGGCAAGTTTGTATTTTTTTTAACTAGGTAGAAAAGTTATTAAATGGTTATTAACTATTTAATAACTACCTAGCTAAAATAAATACAAAAGTACCTGTAAAATAAAACCTAACCTAAGTTACAATTACACCTAACACTACACTATAATTAAATAAATTAAATAAATTAAATACAATTAAATAAATTACATACAATTACCTAAATTAAATTAAATTGGCTAAAGTACAAAAAAAACAAACACTAAATTACAGAAAATAATAAACAAATTACAAATATTTAAACTAATTACACCTAATCTAATAGCCCTATTAAAATTAAAAAGTCCCCCAAAATAAAAAAAAACCCTAGCCTAAACTAAACTACCAATAGCCCTTAAAAGGGCCTTTTGCGGGGCATTGCCCCAAAGTAATCAGCTCTTTTACCTGTAAAAAAAAATACAAAAAAACCCCCAACAGTAAAACCCACCACCCTCACAACCAACCCCCATATAAAAACCTATCTAAAAAAACTAAGATCCCCATTGCCCTGAAAAGGGCATTTAGATGGGCATTGCCCTTAAAAGGGCTCTTTTGCCGCCCAAAGTCCCTAACCTAAAAATAAAACTCACCCAATACACCCTTAAAAACACTAACCCACTGAAGATCGACTTACCGGGAGACGTCTTCATCCAAGCCGGGCGAAGTGGTTCTCCAGACGGGCAGAAGTCTTCATCCAAGCCAGGCAGAAGTGGTCCTCCAGACGGGCAGAAGTCATCATCCAGACGGCATCTCTATCTTCATCCATCTGGCGCGGAGCGGGTCCATCTTCAAAACATTCGAACTAAGGTAGAAAAAATCCTATTGGCTGATGCAATAAGCCAATAGGATTGAAGTTCAATCCTACTGGCTGATCCTATCAGCCAATAGGATTGAGCTCCCATTCTATTGGCTGTTCCAATCAGCCAATAGAATGGTAGCTCAATCTTATTGGCTGATTACAGCAGCCAATAGGATTTTTTCTACCTTAATTCCGATTGGCTGATAGAATTCTATCAGCCAATTGGAATCTAGGGGACGCCATCTTGGATGACGTCACTTAAAGGTACCTTCATCTTGTGTTAGTCGTTGGATGAAGAGGATGCTCCGCGTCGGATATCTTGAAGATGGACCCGCTCCGCACCGGATGGATGAAGATAGAAGATGCCCTCTAGATGAAGACTTCTGCCCGTCTGGAGGACCACTTCGCCCGGCTTGGATGAAGACGTCTCCCAGTAAGTCGATCTTCAGGGGGTTAGTGTTAGGTTTTTTAAGGGTGTATTGGATGGCTTTATTTTTTAAATTAGGGGTTTGGGCTTGCAAAAGAGTTAATTGCCCTTTTAAGGGCAATGCCCATCCAAATGTCCTTTTCAGGGCAATGGGAAGCTTAGTTTTTTTTAGCTAGTATTTTATTTGGGGGGTTGGTTGTGGGGGTGGTGGGTTTTACTGTTGGGGTGGTTGTTTGTATTTTTTTTACAGGTAAAAGAGCTGATTACTTTGGGGCAATGTCCAGCAAAAGGCCCTTTTAAGGGCTATTGGTAGTTTAGTTTAGGCTAGGGTTTTTTTTTATTTTGGGGGGCTTTTTTATTTTAATAGGGCTATTAGATTAGGTGTAATTAGTTTAAATATCTGTAATTTGTTTATTATTTTCTGTAATTTAGTGGGGGGTTTTTGTACTTTATCTCATTTAATTTAATTTAGGTAATTGTATTTAATTTAGTTAATTTATTTAATTATACTGTAGTCTTAGGTGTTAGTGTAACTTAGGTTAGGTTTTATTTTACAGGTAAATGTGTCTTTATTTTAACTAGGTAGTTATTAAATAGTTAATAACTATTTAATAACTATTCTACCTAGTTAAAATAAATACAAACTTGCCTGTAAAATAAAAATAAACCCTAAGCTAGAAAAAATTTAACTATTAGTTATATTGTAGCTAGCTTAGGGTTTATTTTACAGGTAAGTATTTAGTTTTAAATAGGAATAATTTAGTTAATGATATTAATATTTATTTTGATTTATTTAAATTATTTTTAAGTTAGGGGGTGTTAGGTTTAGGGTTAGACTTAGGTTTAGGGGTTAATATCTTTAATATAGTGGCGGCGACGTTGGGGGAGGCAGATTAGGGGTTAATAAGTGTAGGTAGGTGGCAGCGACATTGGAGGCGGCAGAGTATGTGTTAATAAATATAATGTAGTTTTCGGCGATGTTGGGGGCAGCAGATTAGGGTTCATAAGTATAATGTAGGTGGCGGCGGTGTCCGGAGCGGCAGATTAGGGGTTAATAATTATAATTTAGGTGTCGGCGATGTCGGGGCGGCAGATTAGGGGTTAAAAGGTATAAGATTAGGGGTGTTTAGACTTGGGGTTCATGTTAGGGTGTTAGATGTAGACATAAATTTTATTTCCCCATAGGAATCAATGGGGCTGTGTTAAGGAGCTTTACGCTGCTTTTTGCCGGTGTTAGACCTTTTTTTCAGCAGGCTCTCCCCGTTGATTCCTATGGGGAAATCGTGAACAAGCACGTTACACCAGCTCACCGCTGACTTAAGCAGCACTGGTATTGGAGTGCGGTAATGAGCAAAATTTTGCTCAACGCTCACTTCTTGCCTTTTAACAACGGGTTTCTGAAAACTCGTAATACCAGCACTGTAGGTAAGTGAGCGGTGAGACAAAACTGCTCGTTAGCACCGCACAGCCTCTAACGCAAAACTCGGAATCTGGGCCATAGTCTCTAATGAGGCACTTCATTATACAGGATAAACCATTAGACGGTAATATTAGCAGGAGTTGCCTGTAGCAAACTTGGCTTACCCCACTGTGTGACTCTTCTGTTCCTGGGGAGAAGGAATTTGTTATGCTATAGATCTGTGTTGTTTAGAAGCCACCAAACATTCTGGGTATCCAGCGTGTTCCTTTGTGCCTTCCTCCTCAGACGTCAATGGGGCTGTAAGCAATCCTCTCCGTAGCATTCGATTCTAAATGGGCGATCTCTCTGCAGCTCCTAGCCTGCTCAGTGAGCGAGCATAAACGGATTATATCCCGCACAGGTGCTTCTTGCTCAGGGGTGGTCAGCAAATATCCAAATGAAAAAAAGGTAAAGCGGAGCACCAATAGCTTAAAACTTGAATTTTATTTTATTCAATTAAAAGTCTCATTCACATATGGAAAATGAAATCCAAAAGGGGGGTCAGAACACAGCTGACGCGTTTCGGCTTCCTGACATTGTCAAAGCTGAATCTCAACTGTGTTCTGACCCCCCTTTTGGATTTCATTTTCCATATGTGAATGAGACTTTTAATTGAATAAAATAAAATTCAAGTTTTAAGCTATTGATGCTCCGCTTTACCTTTTTATCAATTAGGGAAACATATGTAGCAGGGTTGGCCTTAAGAAGTCAGCAGGATACATTTCCAGTTTTGAAAATTAGAACATCTACACTATTTTTTTTAATTACATGAAAAGGTGGCAAAATAAATAATGAAACTAAACATTTTATAATAAAATCTCAATGTCACTTTTCAGTAGTGTACACATATTGAGGTAGACTCAAGAGCATGCACATATCTTGAGCACTACATATAAAATATTGTTACAAACATTTCTACACACACAACTTTCCATAAAGTGCTTAAGTTGAATGCATGCTACCTCAGAACATTGCCCCTTTAATTTTAGCTCCCATATCCCCTTAAGTGTATGGACATAAAAAAAATATTTAAAAATTAGCACCCAATTATAAGAAAACGGTTAATTGTGAACATGATTTAAGCTTGCTATGAAACTCAAACTGTATGGAAATACACAAGGTAGTCACTTTATTAATAAACATTCTAATTTTCTGAATGAATGAAGAAGCAATGGGGTAAAAAAACCATTACAATAAAGCAGGTTAGATAAGAATAAAAATGAATCAACTTATTTGTTGCAAAAAACATATATCTGATTTAAAGAAAGGTTTTAGAATATAATTGAAATAAGATACT
Source organism: Bombina bombina (assembly GCF_027579735.1). Lineage (NCBI taxonomy): Eukaryota > Metazoa > Chordata > Amphibia > Anura > Bombinatoridae > Bombina > Bombina bombina. The sequence continues at coordinate 252,171,518 of NC_069500.1, forward strand.
TTATCTTGTAAATTAATCTGATGAATCAATATTTGGATGATGAAATGTAAAAGGACAATACTGACATCTAGTGGCAATACACTGAAGGTGCAATGATTCTGACTAATCACGGAATCAAGTAACTTTTATGAAGCACTATTATTAGTTCCTGAAAGTGTATCTGTATTGTATCAGATGAAACTTAAATAAACATATATTGGCAATTTAATTAATTAGGTCAACTGAATCACAGTCTAATTAAAGGTTTAGCAGGAAAATAAGGCATTATTTTTCTCTGTGCTGATTGTATACCCCATTACGAGCGGTCTTGTTTCTCTGTTTTATGTAGTAAAATATTATTAAGCACAATAGCTTATATTCCAGCATTGTAAAAAATCCCTTTTAGTTAAAACAGGAGATTAATTCCTTAGCAACTCACCTTTCCGTGTGTGTGCAACTGGCATTGGTATTAACCCTTCCCCACTTCCCTTTAATTAATGATACCTGTATATTTCTTTATAGCATCCCAATTACCTCTTCAATTAATTAACTATTTAATTAATTGGCATCATAAAACCTGTATAAGTGTTTAGAAGGTTGACACACAAGCCCAAAAGTAAATATCCACATTGCCAAAGTAAATCGTAAACAGACTATAACATAAATTGCGAACTCAGGAACATTATTAAAATGCAAACATTGGTATAATTCCATTAAAGGGACAGTCAACACCAGATTTTTTGTTGTTTTAAAAGATAGATAATCCCGTAATTACCAATTTTGCATAACCAACACAGTTATAATTATAAATGCAATTTTTCCTGATAAATTCTTATCTGTAACTGCAATCTTCCACAGCGATATCCCAAAGAGGATCAGTTCTCCAAATGAGGTTATGATAGTCCCATATGGTGATAGAGATCAGGAACACAAACGGAGATGGAGTCTGCTACTTTGTCAGAAATATCTGGATACAAGAGCAATTTTTCTCTGTGAAAAAATCACAAAAAGACAAAGGCGCCTCCTGGTGTAATAAAGTTGATGCAGAGGGATAATTAGGTTATTAAAATGGTACTCACAAGTGGAGCAGCACCCAATTGTGCTAAATAAAACAGACTGGGATCTCACAGTGTCCCAGCTCACTGACACTCCAATGTGACTGGAAATTCCAATGTCCTACTGGACCGATAAAGCTCAGACTCTCACAGAAAGGTTTATAAAAAAACACAATTTAATAGCAAGTTAAAAATCACAGTGTCATATAACACTTGATATTAAAATACAAGCAACGCGTTTCTCAGACTGCTGTCTCATCAGGCTTCTAATGATACAATGAGAGTACTGGCTTAAATAAAAATATATGACCTATCACACTTCATTATCTAAAGACACATCCATCCAGGTGTGTTAGGACATAATTAGTCTCAATACAACAACTGACACATTGTACCAGTAAAATAACATTCCAAAAACAACTAAATCCATTCATAATCACTTCCCTGTTATAAGGTATAAGCTTATACATGATTTCAAATGATAGAACTATCAGATCTTGTGAACAGTGTCTTATTAGTACATAAATGTCTTAAAGTATATTTCGAGAGAACCCATATGGCTTGTGTATTAAAGAAAACCCTGAGGAGTTAAACATTTCATACCAGTAAGAGAGGTATTTAATATGGGGTCTATATGTAACAAATCCTATATGCTGCCCCCAATATGTAACGTTTCGTTCAAATTGTGTCTATACATATTCAAACATTTATAACAACTGTTTCAATTTGTACCTCCAACTGAAGCCTTTTACTTATTTTGTATCTAAATACCTTTTATCCTATAAACCAGCGGTGTCAGTTGTAAATGTTTTCAATTCTGCGCGCAATTTACTTCCTAATACGTCACTGTTTGTGAAAAAACACATGGACCTATCACAAGTGATCCATGTGTGTCATATAACCAATAGGAGCTGGAATAGTCCGGTCTTAGCTGTTCAGCGTGGTCTCTATGTTAAACTGATTACGTGAACTGTCTGATTAAAATATGGGTAGAGTCCACAGCCTAAATGCAAATACCAAAGGCTTACTTTATAGATTGTCCCTATTATTATAGTATTTAGTTCCTAACTATTTCTTAAAAAAATCATTATGCAAATAGGAAAAAAATGATAACTATATGTGTACATATAACTTTTGAATTAATATTATGTGATATATATATTTTGCTTTAAACTAGGTAGTAAAACTCGCTGTATGGTCGGCATATATATATATATATATAATAATATTAATGCTGAGGATTACTAACAATGTACATATAACTTTAAACTTCATAGATACTCGCTATATATTAAGTGATAAGTATGTTTCACTTGAAATTAAATGTATAGTGGGCAATGTATCTGTAATATTAATGAAGAAATAAACAAACAATAAATAATGAGAAATTACTAGTAAAAATTATAATGCTAAATAGATGCTAATATAAATATGCAGAGTTGTTCCTATGCTAGGCTTAACTGTTTAATGTGTTGCATGGATCCATTATCTACCGGATCATGTATGGATAGAGTCCACAACCTGGACCCGCATAATATACTATACATTTAAATATCAGTTTGATGTTACATTATTAATGTATATATATAATAAGTGATATATTATCATTAGGATCTAGTGAGAATATGACTTTAAGAGTAAAATGAAGATATATTTTGTGCAAAAGGAAATACTATAAGATTATATGTGTAGTAACTATATAACAATGTAGACCATATACTATGTATGGAGATGAGTGCTGAATGAATATATGTGAAATCACTATATAACAGTGTTTAACTCCATGTTATGTATTTAGTTAAGTGTATAAATAAAAAAATGTGAAATAACTGATTAACAGTGCTGTCTATCATATGATAATATATTATATGTGATATAGCCGTGTTGATAAATATATAAATATGTGTTGGTATGTAACTAAAATATGGGGTATTCATTTCCCCAATAAATGAGATATATAAATATATTCAATACTAAATGTGCAAGAATAATCTTGCACACATGTTGTTATCATAATACTAAATCTATATGACAACAACATATGTGCAATTAGTGTAACATGTGATCTATAAGATATCAATATGTAATGGAGGTGGGAGATGTGGCCCATTCTCCCACTATAATACTAACTAATGAATATATAATCAATTGGGAGGACCACTGTCCTACTCATGACCTAGCAAGTGTATACAACTAGGAAAGTCTATAAACTAACTGTACCTAAGAAATTATGGGTATACATTTTCTCACCAGTTGTGGGGTACTATCTAACTAAATCTCAACACCTATAGTAATCAGATCTATAAGCTCAAACTATAATCCTAAATCCTAATAGACATAAAATGATGACAACATCCTACTATCGACCTATCTATCTGACCTCAAATGGTAAATAGTATATGTATATAATAAATAAATTATATCTTATAAATATCTATCTTGTTGTATGCAATAGAGATAATAATAGGACTACTGTTCACAAGATGTACATTAACAAATCTAAAATGCAGACATGTCTATATTTTCATTGAGACCTGCTGGAAATAGTGTATTAAATTTATAAATCCAGTATGTCTCTCTTTGACATAGATTTTTGAACCTATTGATACCTTTTTTGTAGCGTATCCTTTCTAATAGTGTTATTCGGAATTGACATTTTTTGCCTACATGGCATTTGGTGTGGTGTCTGGAGACACTATGTTTTGGACTTTTTTTTTACTATATTCCTATAGTGTTCACCCCATAGTTAGAACCACAATTTAACCTTTCTCTTAGTTGATACGTATATCCAGAAGTAGAAGAGGTGACACTAGTGGTCCCATGGGTCACATATTTACACATATTACATTGTGTCTTACCACATCTAAAGGATCCTTTATTTCCATAATAATTATTGGTCACAGTGCCAGTTTCAAATGATCTTTTCAACATTATTATTTTACTTGGGGCTATCTTTTGTTTGATTGTAGGCGCTCTCCTAAATGTTGTACTGGGTGATTCATCTAGTATCCCTTTGAGGATTGGATCCTTATTAAGAAGGTACCAGTGTTTGTTAATTATTCTTTTGATCGCTTTATAGTTAGAGTTATAATTCATGATAAAAGAAACAGTTTTCCTTTTATTAGTGTTATTTTGACTACACTTATTTGTAGGGGTAGGGTTGAGAATGTCTTCTCTTTCTAAATCTCTAGCTCTCATATAGCCTTCTTCTATGAAAGATGGTGGGTATCCTTTCTCAATAAATCTATTTTGCAAAACAAGTGATTGCTCATCATACGTTTACAAAAGTGTACAGTTGCGCTTTATGCGCCTAAACTGGCTAAAATGTATATTTTTATTCCAACTGCAAAGATGATTACTGCGATAATCTAAAAGATTATTGCTATCAACTTGCTTAAAATAAGTTTTTGATTAGACCATATTATTAATGTCCCATGTGAGGACTATATCCAAATACTCAATTTCATCAGGATGTATTTTATGGGTGAAGGTGAGACCGAATGAATTAATATTCAATTTGCTAGCAAAATCTTTAGCTGAATCTATGGACCACTTCCATATTATAATTAGGTCATCTATATATCTGCCATAGAAGACCAGGTTTTGCTCCCAGTCCTCGCAATAGATGTAAATATCCTCAAATCTTCCCATAACCAAATTGGCAAAGCTGGGAGCAAACCTGGTCCCCATGGCAGTACCCTTAGTTTGTATATAGTACTTATCCAAATATTTGAAATAATTTTGTTTCAGAATAAATTCTATCAGTTCCAATAGATATTCCTTCTGTATCCCTGACATACAAATGTCCTCATTCAGATAATCAGACACATATTGTAACCCTATTTCATGAGATATATTGGAGTACGATGCGTTAACGTTGCGTTAACCAAGACTATCTAAAGGAAGCTGATAGAATAATAAAAGATATTGAATATTATAGACCCTTAGATCAGGACCCCACAATAGTGTTCACTAGGAAACTTAATTCACTTATTCAATTTGGATCAGAAGAGGGTATTTTATCCTTAAAAGAGAAACAATATTTGACACCCAGAAATCCTAACATCCCTTATTTTTACCATCTTCCCAAAATCCATAAGGATTTGAATTTTCCTCCGGTAGGCCAATTATAGCAGGTATGAATAGTATCACTGATCATCTATCAGCTTACATAGATTCTTTTCTACAAAAATATGTCAGACTATGTAATGGATTGGAGGAAGATGTGGATCTACAGCTGTGGATCTGGTTTTTTGTCTCACTCAGCCAAGAGTATCCTATATGAAAAGACACCCAGATAAGCTTGTAGTGAATTATTGAGTTCCCTTCGATGATGTATGCAGGTAGAGACCTGTTTATCTCAAGTATCTGATAATCTTAAACAGTTCAGACTACTATTTACATATATATACAGTTCAGGTTGGATTTCTCTAGTGAGAAACAGCTCTCAACAGAATACCTTGTCCCAGGAGTAACAGGAGCGTAAGCGATCTAGACTGAGCTCCTTATTAATAAGCAGATGGACACAACACTCACACTGTGGCAGAAGGTTACTATGTGCAGGGGCTCAGTAAGTGTGAAGGCTGTGTTTACCTCAGAGCAGCTTGTGAGAAGCAGGCAGCGTGTGCGGTCTCTGTGAGAAGCAGGCAGCGTGTGCGGTCTGAAACGCTGAAGTGATTGACAGGTCAGGAGCGGTGTTCCGCTCAGTCACGAGTGACGTCACTCGACTCCGTGTGTAATGAAGCAGGCTGTTAGAATCTCCTTGCAGGGAGGCGTAGATAAACTAATATGTTGACTCAGGCTTCTTATGAAAAGAACTGGTAACAGGTTGTATCCGGATAGAAGTGGAGAGGCTGAGGCATGTCATCCAAAAGGAGAGAATTGTAGTAATTCAGGCAGGCTTTAGAAATAAGTCAAACAGGAAACAAATATGCAGTAAGAACTAATCCAAGTAGACTTTGTAGCTCAGGTACTAACTTAATAACTAAGCACCTGTCTGATCTCTCAGCACAGGTGATATAGAGTAGGTGGGTTGGACATTGAAACTAACGGTGGTATTGTAGAGATGGTGGTGCTGATGTCAGATAAGGTGGAATCCCCTGACAGACTATTGCCTTCATACATAAGAGATACCACAGACCTACTTCAGAAACTATCTAACATAAAAAAGGGGGATCAATACCTTTGGATGACATGCGTCGTTAACGCATTGTACTCCAATATATCTCATTAAATAGGGTTGCAATATGTGTCTGATTATCTGAATGATGATACAGAAGGAATATCTGTTGGAACTGATAGAATTTATTCTGAAACATAATTATTTCAAATATTTGGATAAGTACTATATACAAACTAAGGGTACTGCCATGGGGACCAGGTTTGCTCCCAGCTTTGCCAATTTGGTTATGGGAAGATTTGAGGATATTTACATCTATTGCGAGGACTGGGAGCAAAACCTGGTCTTCTATGGCAGATATATAGATGACCTAATTATAATATGGAAAGGGTCCATAGATTCAGCTAAATATTTTGCTAGTAAATTAATATTAATTCATTCGGTCTTACCTTCACCCATAAAATACATCCTGATGAAATTGAAGTATTTGGTTATAGTCCTCACATGGGACATTAATAATATGGTCCAATAAAAAAAAATATTTTACACAAGTTGATAGCAATAATTTTTTTAGATTATCGCAGTAATCATCTTTGCAGTTGGAAGAAAAATATACCCTTTAGCCAGTTTAGGCGCATAAAGCGCAACTGTACACTTTTGGAAACGTATGATGAGCAATCCCTTGTTTTGAAAAATAGATTTATTGAGACAGGATACCCACCATCTTTCATAGAAGAAGGCTATATGAGAGCTAGAGATTTAGAAAGAGAAAACATTCTCAACCCTACCCCTACAAATAAGTGTAGTCAAAATAACACTAATAAAAGGAAAACTGTTTCTTTTATCACGAATTATAACTCTAACTATAAAGCAATCAAAAGAATAATTAACAAACACTGGTACCTTCTTAATAAGGATCCAATCCTCAAAGGGATACTAGATGAATCACCCAGTATAACATATAGGAGAGCGCCTACAATCAAATAAAAGATAGCCCCAAGTAAAATAATAATGTTGAAAAGATCATTTGAAACTGGCACTGTGACCAATAATTATTATGGAAATAAAGGATCCTTTAGATGTGGTAAGACACAGTGTAATATGTGTAAATATGTGACCCATGGGACCACTAGTGTCACCTCTTCTACTTCTGGATATACGTATCAACTAAGAGAAAGGTTATATTGTGCTTCTAACTATGTTATATATCTACTTACCTGCATTTGTGTGGTTCGATATTTAGGTAGAACCATCCGTAATATCAGAAGTAGATGGGGTGAACACTATAGGAATATAGCAAAAAAAAGTCCAAAACATAGTGTCTCCAGACACCACACCAAATGCCATGTAGGCAAAAAATGTCAATTCCGAATAACACCATTAGAAAGGATACGCTACAAATAAGGTATCAATAGGTTCAAAAATCTATGTCAAAGAGAGACATCCTGGATTTATAAATTTAATACACTATTTCCAGCAGGTCTCAATGAAAATATAGACATGTCTGCATTTTAGATTTGTTAATGTACATCTTGTGAACAGTAGTCCTATTGTTATTTCTATTGCATACAACAAGATAGATATTTATAAGATATAATTTATTTATTATATACATATACTATTTACCATTTGAGGTCAGATAGATAGGTCGATAGTAGGATGTTGTCATCATTTTATGTCTATTAGGATTTAGGAATATAGTTTGAGCTTATAGATCTGATTACTATAGGTGTTGAGATTTACTTAGATAGTACCCCACAACTGGTGAGAAAATGTATACCCATAATTTCTTAGGTACAGTTAGTTTATAGACTTTCCTAGTTGTATACACTTGCTAGGTCATGAGTAGGACAGTGGTCCTCCCAATTGATTATATATTCATTAGTTAGTATTATAGTGGGAAGAATGGGCCACATCTCCCACCTCCATTACATATTGATATCTTATAGATCACATGTTACACTAATTGCACATATGTTGTTGTCATATAGATTTAATATTATGATAACAACATGTGTGCAAGATTATTCTTGGACATTTAGTATTGAATATATTTATATATCTCATTTATTGGGGAAATTAATACCCCGTATTTTAGTTACATACCAACACATATTTATATATTTATCAACATGGCCATATCACATATAATATATTATCATATGATAGACATCACTGTTAATCAGTTATTTCACATTTTTTTATTTATACACTTAACTAACTAAATAACATGGAGTTAAACACTGTTATATAGTGATTTCACATATATTCATTCAGCACTCATCTCCATACATAGTATATGGTCTACATTGTTATATAGTTACTACACATAAAATCTTATAGTATTTCCTTTTGCACATAATATATCTTCATTTTACTCTTAAAGTCATATTCTCACGAGATCCTAATGATAATATATTACGTATTATATATATATATATATATATATATATATATATATACATTAATAATGTAACATCAAACTGATATTTAATTGTATAGTATATTATGCGGGTCCAGGTTGTGGACTCTACCCATACATGATCCGGTAGATAATGGATCCATGCAACACATTAAACAGTTTAGCCTGGCATAGGAACCACTCTGCATATTTATATTAGCATCTATTTAGCATTATAATTTTTACTAGTAATTTCTCATTATTTATTGTTTGTTTATTTCATCATTAATATTACATATACATTGCCCACTATACATTTAAAGGGACAGTATACTGTAAAATAGTTTTTCCCTTAATGTGTTTACAATTGCTTTTTTTACCAACTGCAGAGTAAAAAAATGTATGAAAATTAGCTTTTTAAGGTTTATTTCTGTATATTAAAGCTCTGATTGTGTGTTTTGAAGCCACAGCCTAATAAAATAGGTTGAGCTTGTAGGTATAATCAGATCTCATTACTGTATCACACTGTGCACATATACCTGCTTCTTTATCTTATATCTGTCCTTAAAACAATCACCAATACTTTGAGACAACAATGGAAAATCAACATTTTATTACCTTATCTCTGCTTTATCACACTGGGAGTGTAATTTCTTCTGCTGGCTGTGTTTACAAAGCTTATCTATAGCTGGTACGCGCGGCCACAAACTTTCAAAATAGGTGGGGATACCACATGCTAAATTAACAATTTCAAATGCCAATATAAGGGTAAAGGAGCTACTTGTAAACAATTTAATACACTCCAGCAGGTAAAGTAGATCATTGGGAACAAATTAAAGGGGAGAACATTTTTGAGTAAACTGTCCCTTTAATTTCAAGTGAAACATACTTATCACTTAATATATAGCGAGTATCTATGTAGTTTAAAGTTATATGGACATTGTTAGTAATCCTCAGCATTAATAATATTATATATATACATATATATATATATATATATATATATATATATATATATATATATATATATATATACCGACCATACAGCGAGTTTTACTACCTAGTTTAAAGCAAAATATATATATCACAAAATATTAATTCAAAAGTTATATGTACACATATAGGTATCATTTTTTCCTATTTGCATAATGATTTTTTGAAGAAATAGTTAGGAACTAAATACAATAATAATAGGGGCAATCTATAAATTAAGCCTTTGGTATTTGGATTTAGGCTGTGGACTCTACCCATATTTTAATCAGACGGTTTACGTAATCAGTTTAACATAGAGACCACGCTGAACAGCTAAGACCGGACTATTCCAGCTCCTATTGGTTATATGACACACATGGATCACTTGTGATAGGTCCATGTGTTTTTTCACAAACAGTGACGTATTAGGAAGTAAATTGCGCGCAGAATTGAAAACATTTACAACTGACACCGCTGGTTTACAGAATAAAAAGTATTTAGAAAAACAAAATACGTAAAAGGCTTCAGTTGGAGGTACAAATTGAAACAGTTGTTATAAAGGTTTGAATATGTATAGACACATTTTGAATGAAACGTTACATATTGCGGCAGCATATAGGATTTGTTACATATAGACCCCATATTAAATACCTCTCTTACTGGTATGAAATGTTTAACTCCTCAGGGTTTTCTTTAATACACAAGCCATATGGGTTCTCTCTAAATATACTTTAAGACATTTATGTACTAATGATAAGACACTGTTCACAAGATCTGATAGTTCTATTATTTGAAATCATGTATAAGCTTATACCTTATCACAGGGAAGTGATTATGAATGGATTTAGTTGTTTTTGGATTGTTATTTTACTGGTACAATGTGTCAGTTGTTGTATTGAGACCAATTATGTCCTAACACACCTGGATGGGTGTGTCTTTAGATAATGAAGTGTGATAGGTCATATATTTTTATTTATGCCAGTACTCTCATTGTATCATTAGAAGCCTCATGAAACAGACAGCATTCTGAGGACCTCTGCATCAACTTTATTACACCAGGAGGCGCCTTTGTCTTTTTGTGATTTTTTCACAGAGAAAAATTGCTCTTATATCCAGATATTTCTGACAAAGTAGCAGACTCCATCTCCGTTTGTGTTCCTGATCTCTATCACCATATGGGACTATCATAACCTCATTTGGAGAACTGATCCTCTTTGGGATATCGCTGTGGAAGATTGCAGTTACAGATAAGAATTTATCAGGACATTCATATATCTATAATTACTTGCTAACAACATTATTGTATATCATTAATACCTTTTTATCTTGTATGTGTTAACACTGTTATTGTATATTACTACTAATACCTCTTTATCTTTTATGTGTTAACACTGTTATATAGTTATATAGTGCCATAGTTCTATATATAGTATTGCTACACAGTTATTTGCGCCCTAGAAATAACACATTGTGGTTGTTATTGATTTGTTCTTTGGACAGTTATAATTATACACGTTTTACCTCTGTAATTACATTGTATCTGAGCCTCAGCAGACTGCCCCCTTATTTCAGTTATTTTGACAGACTTACCTTTTAGCTAATCAGAGCTGTCTCCATGGTAAATTCAGGAGCATGAGCACAATGTTATCTATATGAAACACATGAACTAATGCCCTCTAGTGGTGAAAAACTATCAAAATTTATTTAGATTAGAGGTGGCCTTCAAGGTCTAAGAAATTAGCATATGAACCTCCTAGGTTTAGCTTTCAACTAAGAATACCAAGAGAACAAAGCAAAATTGGCGCTAAAAGTAAATTGGAAAATTGTTTAAAATTACATGCTCTATCAGAATCATAAACGTTTTTTTGGGACTTGACTGTCCTTTTAAGATGATAAAGGCTGTACAATGTGACTAACATGTAGATTGTTAATGGGGTTATAATAAAGTTTGCATTTTAATTACATTCTGAGTGCCCTTTCTCCTAAAATGTCTATTGTGAAGAAACATTTTAACAGTAACTAACATGCAAATAATTATCGTATGGGTTTGGTTGCCCTTTCAAAAACTTACATTTGTCCAATAATAATAGGGACCAGCAGTTTATGTATGGATTTGAATTGGAGTTAGAATGTGGGACATGGTCCTATAAAATGTTGGACTATATTACATTGTTTACAAACAGTTCCTTTATCTTCATTCTGTCATTTGAAGTAGCTGATTTTGCCTGCACAGAAGAACTTACTATAGAAAGGCTATGTATACAAGTGACAGCTGCTGTCATTACTATTATTTTAGGGAATAGATTCATCAATATTTCAGGGCCCTATGATCAAAAGCTTGCCTGCGTGTAGAGAAATCATTCAAAAGTTTTGATGTTTTCTACCATTATATTGCAGTTTATTTGTCTCTCATTCATATCCAGAACCCTGCACAGCCAGATAAACAGCTCTCATGATAAAATGTGACTACTAACATTGTATTAAGGATCTCACAGTATTGACAAGACCTCTTGGATAATCAGAGCAGAGAGCTTTTTTTTTTTCATTAGGACCTTCAAGACAAAAGGCTGTATGATCTAAAACTCTGCTCTGGCAAGATAATTTACGAAGTCTCCTCTGTAGTGAGAGGTCCATCAAATAATTTTAGAAAGGGAAATTTTAGATTGAAAGCTATTTATCTGGTTATGCATGGTTCTGGTTATGAAGAAGATGCACCTACATGGAAAAAACGAAGGTTTTGTGTAATTTCTCTCCATGCTGATGAGATTTGATTATCAACCCCAGAGAAAGAGAGATTATAGGTGAGTGATTAATTGAAATTTGAGAATAAGAGTTTTATTTCAAGGAAAAATTATTTCAGAAATCACAGCTACCATACGGCTTTAGCTAAGATCACAGTTCATTAAAATATTTGATATATATAATATAATAACTACACAAGAAATAGCATCTTTTCACTCATCAACAATTTTGAAAAAGTTGATTCAGGTAGTTATAGAATGTTTGAGAGCAAAGTTGAATTTCCACCAAGTATTTAGTAAAATGTGGGAGTTTTCTATCTTTTGCACAACTGAGTGAAGAAGTTAAATGTTGCCATTTTCTACATGGATTATAATGAATATATTTCACAGATGACCTATAGGACATAGAGTCATTAAATGCAATGCAGACTGGGAATAAAATGACATTCAGATGATGTGAGTTGTATGATATCAGCATATTTATAACAATTTAGCTAAGAGGGATGATGAGTCTGCTTTTGTGCGAGTAGAACCTGGGATCTCACTGTACTATTAAGATTTCAATAGATAACATGCAATTTTCTTAGCACTCTACATTTTTATTTAATGCTTATAATTTTTACTTTAGAAATAATGATGTATCTGCTGTTCTGTAGATCAGAATGAAGCTGCAGAGATTCATTATATTTGTTTAAGTGTCAGTTATGCTTCTCAAACAACCTTAGACAAAATGAGTATGAAAGGTATTTAAAAATGTATATATATATTACATGTGAATCTGACAGAGAGAGCAGTTTGTATCCTGCAACTTTGTCAATTTTCAGATACTAATTACACCAAATTCACCGCTCATTGTTTGGTCTGCTTAAACAGTAATTCATGGTCAGTGCAAGAGCAGAACCAGACATGATACGCTGTCAGCATTTATCATTGCACAAGCATTTCTAGTTGTACAACCTAGCTTATTTTAAGATAGGGTGTACAAACATTAATAAAATAGGGTCTACTCATCAGCCATCACTAATACGCTAGGGTGTACCAACAGTAATAAGCTAGGGTGTACGAGCACTAATAAACTATGATGTACCAGCAATATAAGCTAGGTTGTACCAGCACTAATCAGCTAGGGTATACCAAAACTAATAAACTAGGGTGTACCAGCACTAATCAGCTAGGCTATACCAAAACTAATAAACTAGGGTGTACCAGCACTAATAAACTAGGGTGTACCAGCAACTATAAGCTATGGTTTATTAGCACTAAAAAGCTAAGCTGTACCAGCAGCAATAAGCTATGGTGTACCAGCAGTAATAAGCTAAGTAGTACCAGCACTAATAAGCTAAGGAGTACCAGCACTAATAAGCTAAGGAGTATCAGCACTAATAAGCTAAGGAGTACAAGAACTAATAAGATAAGGAGTACAATCACTAATAAGCTAGGGGGAACCAGCACTGATAAGCTGGGGTGTACCATTGCTAATAGGCTGGGGTGTACCATCACTAATAAGCTTGGGTGTACCAGCACTAAAACGCTAGTGAAAACCAACCCTAATAAGCTAATGTGTACCAGCACTAATAAGCTAGGGTGTACCAACACTTATAAGCTAGGGTGTACCAGTAGTAATACACTAGAGTGCAGCAGCACTAATAAACTAGGGTGAACAAGCACTAATAAGCTAAGATGTACAAGAATTTATAAGCTAGGGTGTACCAGCACCAATTAGCTAGGGTATGCAGGCACTAATACGCTAGGGTGTGCCAGCACTAATACGCTAGGATGTACCAGCACCAATAAGCTAGGGTGTACCAACACTTATAAGCTAGGGTGTACCAGTAGTAATACACTAGAGTGTAGCAGCACTAATAAACTAGGGTGTACCAACACTAATAAATTAGGGTGTAGCAGCACTAATAAACTAGGGTGTAGCAGCTCTAATAAACTAGGGTGAACCAACACTAATAAATTAGGGTGCACCAGCACTAATAAACTAGGGTGTAGCAGCACAAATAAGCTAGGGTGAACAAGCACTGATAAGCTAAGGTGTACAAGAACTTATAAGCTAGGGTGTACCAGCACCAATTAGCTAGGGTGTGCAGGCACTAATACGCTAGGATGTACCAGCACCAATAAGCTATGGTGTAGCAACACTAATAAACTAGGGTGTACTACCAACACTAATAAATTAGGGTTTAGCCGCACTAATAAACAAGAGTGTACCAACACTAATAAACTAGAGTGTAGCCGCACTAATAAATTAGGGTGTACCAGCACTAATAAGCTAGGGTGAAACAGCACTAATAAGCAAAGGTGTACCAGAACTAATAAACTAGGGTGTACCAGCACCAATTAGCTAGGGTGTGCAGGCAGTATAAACTATGGTGTAGCAGAACTAATAAACTAGGGTATACTATTACTAATAAGCTATAATGAACCACCTCTAATAAACACTAAAAAACTAGGATAAAGTTTCAAGAACCTTGGAGCCCCAACTCTGAAAATGTTAAATTAGATTCTTAAAATGATGCATGTCTAAAAACATAATTGACTAAAAATTATAGAACCAGATTACGAGTGGAGCACAAATGTTTGCGCGCAAGCCACACAGGGTTTATCACAAGTTGAAAGTAAACGTGATCACTTGAGCACAATCGCAATTTACGCTGGAATGATTACCACATCCTCAGAGCTCTGGTTACTGTTTTGCAAAACAAAAAAGTTGCACAAAGCACATCAGAAATACATTACACATCAGAAGTAAAGATACACTCATCATAATAACATGTAAAAAAATATTAAAATAAAATATTGCACATAGAGAATATGCGATCATGTTTGCGCTCAAGTAGAGTGTTAGGTTTTTCTTCTATGGGGAAATTTGTGAACGTGCACGCAATATTCTAAGTTTGGCTTTTTGTGCTTGTCAGGTTACCTTGCGAGTGAAAACAGTTTACTTTCATCTCAAAATACGCGTGCAAACCCGACAAGTGCAAAAAGCCAAACGTCTAGTGCAGTTAACGCTCATGCGGGAGCGCTAATTAGTGCTCCACTTGTAATCTGGCCCATAGCTGGTTACTAAGTTATATATTTTTGTCTATCACTGATCTAAAGTAAATTCAGTTAGCAATAAATTATTTGTAAAAATGGTCAGTATACTATTAAGTAGCTATTGGTTTTTCATAATTGTGTTAACTTAGAAAACATGATTGTAATTAAAAAACAATTATGAATATGTTAGTGTCAATCAAATTGTACCTTTTAAAGGTCAAATGAATTAGCTACATTTTGATTTAGATACCTAGTAGAAACCAAGGTTGTCAAACATTTTTCAAGTTGTGAACACATTTTAAACACGCTTTTAACTAAACACATTTCAAATAATAAATTCTTCAGTTAAATCATTTGCACACATTTGCCTGAATTCAACAAGATGAGGAAAACATTGTGGAGGTATTGTGTACAATGCAGACATGAGTGTGTCAAGCAACTCCTAGAGCTTCAACAAAGATGTAGGCCTGCAGCGAATAGACCTTTACAGCTCATCCCAAAGATTGAGATCCGGCAACTGAGCAGGCCACTGCAGCAAAGACAAGTCAGTGTCCTGTTCTAGAAACCATCCCATAGTGATGCTGGCTTTGTGCAATGGCGCATTATCCTGCTGGTAGTAGCCATTTGTCTGAAGATAAACTGTCAACATGAACAGATGCACTTGGTCAGCAGCGATTTTTATGTACGCTATGGCATTCAGACATGAATCTTGGGTTATCAATGGACCCAAAGTGTGCCAGGAAAACATTTGTCACACCATAACACTGTTCCTACCTCTTGCACAGTTTTCATCAGACATGATGGGTCCATGGATTCACCCTGTTTTCCCCAAATTCAGAGCCTGCCATCAACATCACGCACTAGCAACTTCAACTCTTCAGACCAAGCAATGTTTTAACAGTCTTTGAAGGTCCAATACTGGTGTTGTTGTGCCCACAGAAGTTGTGCTCTCTTGTTCTTTTCTAACGTGGCCGCTGGCTGCCCATCCAAGACAAGGCCATCCAAGACCTAGTGGTACGTGGCAATATGTATTTCTCTGCACCAAGGTTGAAATGCGATTGCACAAGTCTAGCTATCCTCCTCTGACCTCTCTCATCAACAATCGTTTTTCTTCCACAGGACTGCCGCTGATGTTTTTTGTTCATTGCACCATTCTTAATACACCCCTGAAACTGTGGTATGTGAAAAGTTCAGGAGTACTGCCTTTTCAGATACGCTTCGTCCAGCACGTCTTGTACGAACTATCATGGCACATTCAAGGTCCATTAGACCACTGCTTTTCCCCATTCTTACTGCGGTTTGTAACTGATAGTAGGAAGGTTGTTCTGCTGTATTTATACCAAAACTGTGGCCACATGATTTGCAATGTAGTAGAACGAACCATTTGTGTGCACAGCAGGGCTGTACCTTATAAAGTGGCCGCACAGTGTATATGGAAATATCTTTTAAAAAATACAAAGTACATTTACCCATCTCTGAAGAACATTGGAATGTGAAATATTAAAAACTCTGGGGAGAATAAGTTAATGTGGTAACAATATCCAAAGTTCATCGTCCGCACTAAAAAACGTTTAATTTCAAATTGTAATATGAGTGGTATCCGCTGTATGCAAAAAGTTTGCTTCTTGTGGTGTTAACTTTCGAGTGAAATCCACTTGTAATCTGGTCCAAATTGTTTAATTACCCATAGTGAAACAACTGTGCATGTTCTTTAATTTTTTTATTTTTTCTGCGTTTTCTGTCATTTAAATTTGCAAATTGCAGATTTTACATTCCCTAGAGAGTTCATTCATGTTGAGAAGTGATTGCTTAATACATGTAGGATTTTATTTCTACCTTGTCCTAATTGGCCACAACAAAAGACATAATCTATGGAATGTTCAAGAAGCTTTCCAAGTGGTGAGTCCCTGGACTGCAAATCAATGCAAATTGTGCTAATGTTTTATATATATTGTATGCAAATCTTTGCAATATGGTGATTTATTTCTGATGCATATATAAAAACATCTTTGATACCTCTTTAAGCTGTAAATATTAGAGAAACAAACACGTGGTCTTTCCCATGGACTCAGAAAAAAACAGTACTGAAATAGAAACATAGAACAACAGTTTAATATTCTCAGGACACTCTTGTTAAGAATGGTCATTAAACATAGCAGCATTTTGTAAGCTGAGAAGGACTTTCCCTCCAAGAAAGATATAGGTGCACTTGAGAGAGATTTAAATAAAACGCCAGAAGCCAAGTAACAAGTTTCAACCTTAACAGCTATTTGATGTTTTCAGTTTATGAAATTTTGCAAAAAGGGTAAAATATAAACTTTGCACACTCAGATGACAACACTGAAACAATTTCTTATTCATAAACATTAATTCAAGTTTCCCTGCAAAAGCTGAGTTAGAAAATATTGAAAAGCGTGACCCAAGCCTGGTATAGCAAGTTGTACAGCGTTGAAGATTCATTTTCTAAGACATTTATAAACTTATTGCTGTTTACAAGCACCCTGAATGATGCTCAGAATTAAATATATTGATTGAAAAACAACTTAAAATATATAAAAATCCATAGGCTGCTGTCTTTAGCTATGCTTTACCTCCTTGTACACCATACATAAATTATATACTATATTTAAAGGGACACTGAACCCAAATTTTTTCTTTTGTGATTCAGATAGAGCATGACATTTTAAGTAACTTCAAGTATCAAGTATTCAAATATCAATTTTTCTTCATTCTCTTGGTATCTTTATTTGAAATGCAAGAATGTAAGTTTAGATGCCGGCCCATTTTTGGTGAACAACCTGGGTTGTTCTTGCTGATTGGTGGATAAATTCACCCACCAATAAACACGTGCTGTCCAGAGTTATGAACCCCCAAAAAAGCTTAGATGCCTTCTTTTTCAAATAAAGATAGCAATAGAATAAAGAAAAATTGATAATAGGAGTAAATTAGAAAGCTGATTAAAATTGCATGCTCTATCTGAATCACAAAAGAAAAAAATTGGATTCAGTGTCCCTTAAAACATAATGGTATGTAATGGAGGTACAATTAAAAAGGGATATTAAACCCAATTTTTTTCTTTCGTCATTCAGATAGGGCATGCAATTTTAAGCAACTTTCTAATTTACTCCTATTATAATTTTTTCTTTGTTCTATTGCTATCTTTATTTGAAAAGCAAGAATGTAAGCTTAGGAGCCAGACCATTTTTGGTTCAGCCACCTGGGTTGCGCTTGCTGATTATGGCTAATTGTAGCTACCAATCAGCAAGCACTATCCAGGGTGCTGAACCAAAAATGGGCCTTAGCTTTGATTCATGCTTTTCAAATAAAGATAGCAAGAGAACGAAGAAAAAATTAATAATAGGAGTAAATTAGAAAGTTGCTTAAAATTGCATGCTCTATCTGAATCATGAAAGAAAAAGATTGCGTTAAGTATCCCTTTAATTATAACTGTAATAATGTCTCAAAGAAATTGAGAATTTGTCATTATTAGAGGTAGTAGTCTCAGGACAAACATTTTAGCATTTTCTTCGAACTTTCCAGCACTCATTTATGAGGTAATTCAGCATTGTCATGAGCTTTAACAACTGATTATCTTAGAAAACTCATTTCCAATCAAACTGGTGGTACACATAGATGGTATTATTTGTTGAAATTCTTTTCCACTGTTGCGGCTGAAAGATTTTGAAAACAAAAAAAATCCTTTAATGTACCAGGATTAGAAATTCAAAGGTTAATATAACCTTTGCTATTTTTCTTTCCAAATGGTAATCTTTAAAAAAATATATAATACTAAATTGAGTTCTTAAAATGGTCCATATTAATTTACATCACCACATATATATATATATATATATATATATATATATATATATATATATATATATATATATATATATATATATATATATATACTTTATTTCTATATATATTAATTCACATCCCCACTTTCTTTTTTTGCTTTCATTTGTTTAACTGGTTATATACACTATACACAATAAGTTGATTATCATCCTTGGTTCTTTGATTCTTTAATATAATTTATAAGGATGCAGACAAGATTATTGTTTTGTTTTCTTCTTTCTCATTAGGTTTGTTTGCTGGGGCTTTGTAGATACAAAATGCTACAAAGAGAAAAGCGATGGTTACGACTTTGCAGACGGCACCTAAAGGAAGCAGAAAAGAACATAAGTATCAAAGATTCTGAATCTCAACAAATGTCTGTAACTATTAGCTGTTGCATTAAAGGGTCATGAAAACAAAAATATTTTTTTCATGATTCAGATAGAGAATACAATTTTAAAAAACATTCCAATTTACTTCTATTATCTAATTTGCTTCTTTCTTTAGATATCCCTTGTTGAAGAAATAGCAATGCACATGGGAGAGCCAATAACAAGAGGCATCTATGTGCAGCCACAAATCAACAGATACTGAGCATATCTAGATATGCTTTTCAACCAAGTATATCACGAGAATGAAGCAAATTAGATAACAGAAGTACATTAGAAAACTGTTTAAAATAGCATGCTCTTTCTAAACCATGAAAGAAAGTTTTTGGCTAGAATGTCCCTTTAAGTATATATTTATGTAAATATGTACTAGTTTATTTCCTAAATGTTCATTCTGAAAATGAGTATCAGTTTATAATACAGTAATTGGATAATTATGACAAATTAATTAGTGTAAACTGCATGTGTACATGTGCACGTGTCATATCAATGCCAATAAAAGTCCTGTGTTTTCCATTTTCCAGGGACATAAAGCTCACAATTTTTCTTCCATGATTCAGATAGAGCATTTATTTTTAAAGGGACGTACAACCCAAAATGTGTCTTTCATGATTTAGCTAGAACATACAATTTTAAAAACGTTCCAATTTACTTCTATTATCAAGTTTTCTTTGTTTTCTTGTTATCCTTTGTTGAAAATCAGGAAGGTAAGTTCATGAGCGTGCACGTGTCTGCAGCACTATATGGCAGCATTACAGCAACAATGTGATATATTAGCAAGATCACTAGATGGCAGCACTATTCCTGCCATGTAGTGCTTGCTTAATTCTTTTGGCATCCATTGTTGAAGGTGTAGCAATGCACTATTGGAAGATATCTTAACTCATTGGTTGAGCCAATGAAATGGGACATATGTGCAGCCACCAATGAGCATTGCTGCTCCTGAGTCTACCTAGGTATGATTTGTAACAAAGGATACCAAGAGAACAAATCAAATTAGATAAGAGAAGTAAATTGGAAAAATGGCAGCACCCATAACCAGTGGGAGGTGCACAAAATGTATTTAGTGTTCACCGTCCCTTTAAGGTTGGCATTGAACAAGGCACACTTGCTATCCCCAGCAGCCCAAGGTTACTAAGGGAAACGACTGTGCCTTAATCACTACCCAAACCTTTCATGTCTCTTAATGTCCCCTTTAACTACATTCTGAGATCATTGGAATTATTGGACTTACAATTGGGTAGCAGAAGTTAACATTTTCATTAAAGAATAGAAATAAACTGATCACTTACTGATAGCGACTAAATTGTAGGACATTTTTGTATTATTGTATATCCAGCAGGCTCCCTTGTCCCCACAATCATTCAGATTCCATAAAATACAAGTACTGTCTATTATAACACCAAAGACAATTGGTCCAGGAATCGAACCTAAAAAGGTAATGAATCACAGAAAAATGTAACTCGCATACAACATCATTCTTATCATAATATCACAATTACTATAATTACTAAACAGCACCATGTATAAGAAAACTATTTCAGGGAGTCCAATCTTTTCACAAATACCCACAGACAGTTTGCTAAATTCTTAATAAAGCTATAGTATTTTTTGTTTATTTAATCTACAGCGAGGGTGGGGGGGGGGGTTGTGAAGAAGCCCAGACCACGATCTATCATGCTTAGCTAAAAATGAGAACATGCACCAGAGTTCCAGCAAATCTTGCTAGTGTCCCCTCTCCGGGTCTCTCTTGGTGACTGGCGTTTTGGGGAGACCTGTCTTTTGTATACTACTTGTGAAAGGCTTAAACCCCCAGCTGTTTTGAAAGATAGGAGATAAGTCTAGGCCCCGACAAGTGCATGCAGAAATACTACTCTAGCTTTGTCAAGACTACTGGCAAGATGGCTAATAAGCAGAGGAACCAGGAGCGCAGGACAAAGCAGACAGCAGATCCGCAGGCTGCAGATCACATTTCCATGGAAACAACTGGCACGCATCTACAAGAGTTTCACCCAATTGTCACACAAATCTCTGCATTATTTCTCCCGAAAATGGAACAGCTCCAAACAGGCCTAGACTCACTCTCATCAGAGTTTAAAAGCTTTTCATCAAGACTCCAACACATAGAACAAAGGGTGAGCGATGAGGAAATAAGGCAAAGAGAGACATCAACAAAAGTAGCGTCTCTGGAGGCCCAAAATAAGCTGCTAGTTGACAAAATAGACGACCTAGAGATTCGCTCACGCCGCAATAATCTGCGTATAGTCGGCCTGCCAGAAAGTGTCCCAAGCACAGATCTGTTGGACTTTGCAGAACACACTCTGCCTACCTTGCTGAAGTTAAATACAGATGACATCCCATGTATAGCTGAAAGGGCTCATAGGGTGGGTACCACAAGCCAAGACCAAAGAAATGCAAAAAGACCAAGACAAGTCATGATCAAATGACTTGATCTCGCTCCTCAGAGCATACTGTCAACAATCGCCTCTACTATATGAGGGTCAGAAGATATTGATATTTCAGGACTATTCAGCAGAGATCTCAAGGAGGCGTAGGGAGTTCACGCCATTTTGTAAATCACGACTGGAAGCAGGGCGCTCAGTCTCACTGCTCTTCCCAGCTACATACTGAACAAGGCATCAAATTCTTTGACTACCCTAAACAGCTTAAAAACGTTTTAAGAAAGGAGGAAGTAGAGAAAGACACAGATAAATGAGAGTCACTTTTCATAGGTTACACTTATTGTTTTGCTGCAGTACTAAAGATGTAAATGATTAACCCTTTTGCTTCCTCAGGTTGAAGAGAAGATAGTCTAAAATCTTAGAGGAGCGTTTTTTTTCAAGAAAGTTCACCTAGCTGAATGGTTGTTTTTAGCCCAAATAACACTTGGTAATATCTTGCCCAGACGGGATAAATGTGCAAAAATCATAATGTTTTAGCCAAAATGTTATACAACATGCTACATAGCTGGGATTTAAATACAGCTCTAGGATTCTGACAGAACAGAAAAGGCAAGAATAAGAGTTTAGGCAGAGGTGATTAATATACTTAGTAACTTCTTTTACAGGTTTTAGTTGGAACTCGCATATGGAAGTCTGGTATAGCATAGTATAGTATAGTATAGATAGAGATGGGCGAGATGAAAAGGGAAACGATTGCCCATCTAGTTACTACTTACAGTAAATTTTCTCAAAATGTATTTGATTGTTTTTTATTCTTTTTGTTTTGTATTGTTGCACTGATGCGTGCCCCTCCTCTCTCTCAGGTGCCCCTCCTCTCTCTCAAAAGTCGCAGGAGAAGAATTGATTTCCTGGATAAGCAAGTCCCCAATTACTATGCCAAGACAAGGTACACACCAGAACACTACGCACTTCCCACATCATGACACAATGGCCAATAGTATACACATAATAAGTTGGAAAGTAGGGGGAATAACATCGCCACAGAAGAGTAGATCCATCCTACAATACCTACGGCTGAAAAATGCTGACATCGCTATTCTGGAGGAGACACATCTCTCCAGGATAGAACACCAAAAATTAAAGCAAGGTTGGGTGGGGGAGTTAATCAATACAACATATGAACAGACTAGAGCCAGGGGTATAGCAATACTTTTTAGGAAAAACTTAGTCTACACCATAACTAAAACACTCATAGACCCTAATGGAAGGTATCTCATGATACAGTTGGAGATGCAGGGCTTATCATTTGCGTTGGTAGGAGTATATGGACCTCAAACACAGAAACAGATATTCTGGAAAGACTTACAGTCAAGGATAGTTCAATTCACCTCCCAGCCCCTCGTAATGGGAGGTGACTTCAACATAGCACCACAGACACTAGCAGATAGATTCCACAACCCAGAGAAGCCGAAAGTGGGACCTAGAACCACTCAGAACTCCAAGAAAGATACCAATTTACTCAAAACACTCATGAAACATGCTTGTCAACAACAAACGACACACTCTCGAGACTTGACTACTTTTTGCTCTCAGCTGACATATGTAACAGGGTGACAGAAACAAAAATTGACCCGATAATGGTTTCAGACCACGCCCCAATAACTTTAAAACTCCAGCAGGGTCAGACACAAAATAAGAGCAATAAGTGGGTATTCCCAAGGTACCTTTATAAAGATCTCAACTTTTATTGGCACTTGTTAGGGGAGTGGCAATCCTATACAGTATTGAATGCAACATACACAATCAGTCCTCTTCTGTTTTGGGAGGCGGCGAAGGCTGTCTTAAGGGGAGTTATTTCGGCATACGCGGCAAACATAAAGAGAAAACATACAATGAAATCTGAGCTCCTCCTGAGACAGATCATTAATGCCAGGAATAGATATCTAAGATGCCCGTCAGAGAGAAATAGGATAAGATATAAAGACATAAAAACAAACAGAGATAACTATTTGTTCCAGCAAGCAAACAATTCACACTCTAGAATGCAAGCCAAATTCTACAGATTTGGAAATAAAACAGGCAAACTCCTAGCTAATATAACCAGACTTACAAAGAAAAAAACTACAATTATGGCAGCTAAAAAAGACAACAAAGTTTTGAATGCAGAACAAGACATTCAGAATACCTTTTTAGAATTTTATAGAGATCTATATTCCCCGCAACAGGTGAACCCAGAAGATAAGATAGGCTTTGGCTACCAGTGGAACTTCCAGAGGTGGAACAGTCTCAACTTGACACATTAAATAGTAAAATCACGCAAAAAGAAATTCTGGATACGGTCAAAATGTTAACGCTAGATAAAACCCCGGGCCCGGACGGGCTCCCGGCGGAGCTATATAAGATTCAAGACCCAGAGCTGTGCCCCACCCTGGAACAACTTTACAACGGTATTTTAGAAAATATTGTGGAACCATCCTCTAGATTAGCTGAAGCAAATATAAGCATCATACACAAGGAAGGAAGGGACCCTCTGTTAGCACACTCCTATCGCCCTATATCCCTATTGAACCAGGACTACAAGATCCTCACAAAAATTTTAGCTTATCGTTTGGCGGAAGTACTGCCCACTATAATTCACAAAGACCAAACTGAGTTTGTCAAAGGGAGATCATCCACCCTTAATATTTGAAAAGTGCAGACTGTAATACAACATTATTGGACAGTTAAGCAGGATACCACCAACAAAATAGTACACAAAGACGCGACCTTACTAATGCTAGACGCGGAAAAGGCCTTTGATAAGGTACTTTGGGACCATTTATTCACTACACCAGAGAAGATAGGATTACGGGGAGAGTTTGTTGCAGCAATCCACAATTTATATAGAATCCCACAGGCATCACTAATAGTCAATGGCATGCTAACTCAACCCTTTCGTCTTTACAGAGGTACACGCCAGGGGTGTCCCCTTTCTCCACTCCTTTTTGATATAGCTATAGAACCCCTGGCGTGGAAAATTAGACAACAATTAGAAGGTCTCAGAATAGGAGACTCCCAAATCCATTTGAATCTGTTTGCCGATGATATGATTTTATTCATCCAAGATCACCAAAAAACATCCCCAAAAAAATGAACCTAATAAAATAATTTGGGCTGGTGTCTGGGTATACAATAAACACAGACAAAATGGAGCTAATCTGGATACTTAATAGGGGGGGAGAATCGATCCCTGGATATGATTTCAAAATTGTTAAACATAGTTTTAAGTACCTAGGCATTATGCTGCACATTGACCCATGTAAATGGTATTCCATTAACTACATGCCCTTGCTGCAAAAGCTTAAAAATCTGATACAGGCCTGGAAACAACTGCCGATATCCCTCTCGGGCAGAATAGGACTCATTAAGATGATCTCCTTTCCAAAGCTTCTATATGTTTTTCAGTCGGTCCCGGGAATTCTTAAAAAAACAGACTTAAAGACTATAACCCAAATGGTCCTAGGATTTGTATGGAACAATAAAAAACATAGGATGAGTTACCTAAAACTGACGGCTTCTAGGGAAAAAGGAGGGTTAGCGCTCCCAAATTTTGAATTATACAATTGGGCAGCTCAGGTCAAATTTGTAGTGGACTGGTTTACTGGCCTAGAGAAATTTACAGACCCACAACTGGAGAGTAGTCTTCTCCAACCTTGGTCACTACAGATGATACCACATATGACGCAAGCGCAAGCACACAGATGGGTGGGAGATCTAGAACTCCTTAATCAGCCAGCTAGAGCCTGGAGGCTAATGAGTAAGTGGTTAGGGGAAAATCACAGAATAGTTCAACTTCTCCCGTGGCAGGGGAACCCTGAATTTCCAGCCGGAATTACCACTAAAGCTTTTAGACTATGGAAAGAAAAGGGACTACATACTATAGGACAAACTTTATTAGAAGACAATAAGACCATGATGACTTTCACAGCCTTACAGTCTAAATTTGGACTTCCAACAACACATCACTATGCTTATTTACAGGCCAGACATTACCTATGCTCTATTATGGCAACAAACACCCAGAGGACACAATCACAACTCATGCAGATCATAGCCCTGGCATCAAAGGGGATTTCCTCTATATCGCCAATATACAAAACACTGCTGCAACCAATAAACACAAAATGTATAGATAAGATTATAGAGACATGGACAGTAATATTGGGAGAACAGATTCAAGAAAAGGTGTTCACTGAGAGCATTGGTAGAGTCCAAACGGCCAAACTCTCTTCCACTGTAAGGGAATCACATCTCAAACTTTTGCACAATGTTTACGTAGCCCCAGATAAATTCCAGTATTGGAAAAAAGAAAGAGAAAGCAATTGTCCAAAATGCACCTTTTTAGAAGCATTCTTCATATGACATGGTGTTGCCCTCACATAATGAGATTCTGGAAAATGGTACAATACTTGATACGTACCGCAATGCATCTCCCTGAGCTAGCTTTGACGTTTCAGAATGTAGTTTTTCTAAACATTCCCAATATCCCACGACCACAGAGAGCCTGTGTCTATAACATAATTCTAGTCGCCAGAAGTCTGATATTTCAGAACTGGCTGAAAAGAAATCCGCCTACTGTCACACAACTAAAAAATGCTTTGCTTAAGCAATTATTCATTGAGCAATTTGATGGGCTGGGGGACATAGTAAAGAGAGTTAAAACCTTTCTAACTAAATGGGAACCTTACATTCACTGCTTACCTAAGGGAACACGAGATCTCATAATCACACCATTCAAAGACACAGATTATGTTCTAAATGCGAGATTGAGAGGTGAAGAGATATATAAGTTGACAGATCATTGTGTAAGAGAGAGAGAACAGGAGGGGCACTGGACGGAGGATAGCGCACTGTGAGTTCAAATGTTTCTTTTAATCTTGTTGTTGTTAGGATGTTTGATGAAAGTTTAAAATGTAGTCTTCCACAGGACTCAACACGAAATAAGTTAAGCAAGAATTAACTTGTGTAAATGTATTCTAGTCAACTTGGACTTCCCTTGCAATAATTGTGAATGCGTGTTCTTGTAAACACATGTAACCGGAATGATTTTATTTCTTTTCTTTTATTTGATGTGTTTGTTTACATATTTGTAATCCTGTGGAGACAACCAAAAATAAAAATATTTTAAAAAAAATAATATGTTAAAGGTCTGTCTAAGTGACAATAAAATGATACAATTGAAAATGTAAATCAAATTTCTTGACATTCCTGTCTATATTTGCTTGCAAATCATAAAGCAAGTCAAATTTTTTTAACTTCTGCCATTTATGTTTTAATTTAGACAGTGCTTGGGAAACATATATTTTATATATTCCTTACATACTGTACAAAAGTACAACGGGATATGCACATGTGGACATGTCAAGAGAAACTATTGTAAAATTTGTTTCTCTTAAAGTGTTTCATATTACTCATTATACCTGTGGCTAATTATTAAAGAGGATATTGATATTTTAGGTTTATTTTTATATTTAAAAAGTTGCTTATTGAAACCAACACCCAATGTTGCCAAGAAAATGTCCATTCAAATTGACTGAGCCTGCAGGAAGAGCAGAAGTATTAATCTTATTTCTATATATACACACAAAGGCTAATATTTAGGTATTGATATTTTCATTATGGATAGTGGTTTGAATAAACAAAACAAACTATTTTAATTGCAATAATAAACCTAAAGGAGACATTTCTGATACAAGTAATGCTCTACAGCTGGTATAAGTCATTAGGAACACATTAAGGGGAAAACATTTTTACCATAAATTATTCCTTCATATAGCTTTCATGTGAATGAGGGACAAACTGTGCAGCATGATGCCAATATTAATAATATACAATAAGAGACAGATATATAGTTTTGAGGCACTTTATAAACTTGTTCCTTATACCAGCCCATGAGAGATTGCCATGCAAAACTTTTATTTGTGATTATGGGCTTTGTTTACTATGCCATAAAGAAATACCTTAGAAGCATGGCCATGTGAATGAATTAAGCCTCTAAATTTACATATTTGATATAACAGGAAAATCTGGATTTCTTATTATTATTATCAGGTATTTGTAGAGCACTAACAGGTTCCGCAGCGCTATGAACATAGGTGGTATATAAAAACAATTACAGGGATCAAATGGGTAGAGGGTACTGCCGAGAGTTGCACTGTTGTAGTCGGCTCTTATGAAGGTGTACTACAAACAGTTGGGCTCATAGGCTTACATGCTATGAGGTTTAAGGGGATAGCAGTGGAGATAAGAAGGTTAGTGAAGGTTGCGTCCCAGAATAGTAGAGTCTTCAGGGAGCACTTGAAGCTCTTAAAACTAGGGGAGAGTCTTGTGGAGCGAGGCAGAGAGTTCCATAAGATGGGGGCCAGTCTGGAGAAATCTTGTAAACGGGAATGTGAGGAGGTAACGAGAGGAGGAGAGTAGGAGATTATGAGCGGAGCAAAGGGGTCGGGAGGGAGAATATCTGGAGACAAGGTCTGAGATGTAGGGGGGAGCAATGCAATTGAGGGCTTTGTGTGTCAGTGAGAATTTTGTGTTTAATCCTGGAGGCAAGAGGAAGCCAGTGAAGAGATTGGCAGAGAGGTGTGGCAGATGAAGAGCAACATGTAAGAAGATGAGCCTGGCAGAGGCATTCATTATGGATTGTAAAGGAGCTAGGCGGCAACTAGGGAGAACGGAGAAGATGGAGTTGCAGTAGTCGAGGCGGGAAAGGATAAGAGCGGATTAACATCTTAGTTGTGTCTTGTGTAAGGAAATGTCTGATTTTAGTGATGTTTTTAAGGTGGAAGCGGCAGACTTTAGCCAAGGACTGAATATGAGGAGTGAAAGAAAGATCAGAGTCAAGTGTGACCCCAAGACATCGGGCATGTACGGTTGGGGTAATGATGGAGTTATCAACAGTTATAGAGACATGGGGTGGGGAGATTTTGGAAGAAGGGGGGAAAATATGGAGCTCAGTTTTGGAGAGATTTAGCTTGAGGTAGTGAGAGGACATCCAAGATGAGATATGAGAGAGACAGTTAGTGACACGGGTTAGCAAGGAAGGAGATAGTTCTGGTGCAGAGAGGTAGATTTGGGTATCGTCAGCATATAGATGATAGTGAAACCTGTGGGACTTTATTAGGGAACCTAATGAGGACGTGTAGATTGAGAAGAGATGGGGACCGAGGACAGAGCCTTGTAGTACCCCAACAGAAAGAGGTAACGGGACAGAGGATGCCCCAGAGAAGGCTACACTAAAGGTACGGTTAGTCAGATAGGAAGATAACCAAGAGAGAGCTGTGTCAAGATGCTGAAGGATTGGAGGGTAAGGAGCAAAAGAGGGTGGTTGACAGTATCAAAGGCTGCAGACAGATCAAGGAGGATAAGTAGAGAGAAGTGGCCTTTGAATTTTGCTGTAAGTAAGTAGTTGGTAACCTTAACAATTGCTGTCTCTGTTGAGTGAAGGGGGTGAAATCCAGATTGCAGTGGATCAAGGAGGGAGTTTAATGTAAGGAAATGAGATAGACTTGCATATACTAGCTTTGAGGCAAGCGGGAGTAGGGAAATAGTGCAGTAGTTGGATGGGGACGTTGGATTGAGAGAAGGTTTTTTGAGGATAGGTGTGACTAATGCATGTTTAAGAGATGTGGGAACTATAGGGATAATTTGTTTTGTTTTGTTCTCTTGGTATCCTTTGTTCAAAAGCATACCTAGTTAGGTTCAGGAGCTTCAGATTGGTGGCTGCACATATAAGCCTCAAATAATTAGCTCACTCATGTGCACTGTGTTTCTTCAACAACAGATACTAAGAGAAAGAATCAAACTAAATTCTAAACTAAACTAATTATTTATTAATGCGTGGACGACAGGGCTCATTATGCTGCCCTCACTTAATATTGCACAAGAGTCTACTAGTGCAACCTATCAAGAGCAAGAGCAGGGACTGTCAATCAGCCCAGTCATCATCTCAAAGAGGAGAAACAGTGGCCTTAAAGAGACACTCAAGTCAAAATTTAACCTCCATGGTTTAGATAGTGAACAATTTTAAACAACTTTCCAATTCACTTCCATTATCTAAATGTGCACAATCATTTTATATGCTTACATTCTGAGGCACCAGATCCTAATGAGCATGTGCAAGATTCATAGAATATACATATGTGCATTTTTTGATTGGCTGATGGCTGTCCCATGATGCAATGGGAGAGAAAATAGAACTAACTTTAAAATTTATCAGAAAGAAATCTACAATTCATATGAAATTCAATGAAGTGCTTTTGTATTGTCATTTTATTACACATTTACTGATTATACCTTTCTACTGTGTTTAGTGGCCCTTTAAGACCGCTGCTTTTGAACTATTGGCTATAGGCTTACTCATGCGCTCCAAAGCCATATCAGCCGCTTAATTAATGGAGCCCATACTGCTCATAATGTTCATATCATATTATATTAAGTATGACCAGCATTTACTAATGTTGACAATGTTTTTTTTTTTTTTTTGTGAAAAACTTTTTAAGTAAAAACTTTTTACATTTAAACAAATATTGTAGTTTTTTATTTGTAATTCTTACTAATTCTACTGGCTGACAAGGACAATTGACAAACCTCTGCAAGTCCCTGTGAGACAGTACAATGCTTCCTATAATAACGGTTTTATTCATTACATCCTCTATTTGTCTCGCTCAGTATTTACCTAATAGTCGAATAAAAGACCACTGTACTCCAACAGGCCCATTTATCAAGCTCCGTATGGAGCTTGAAGGGCCGTGTTTCTGGCGAGTCTTCAGACTCGCCAGAAACACAACTTATGAAGCAGCGGTCAAAAGACCGCTGCTCCATAACCCTGTCCGCCTGCTCTGAACAGGCGGACAGGAATCGCCAGACATCAACCCGATCGAATACGATCGGGTTGATTGACAGCTCCCTGCTGGCGGCCGATTGGCCGCGAGTCAGCAGGGGGCGGCGTTGCACCAGCAGCTCTTGTGAGCTGCTGGTGCAATGTTAAATGCGGAGAGCGTATTGCTCTCCGCATTTAGCGAGGTCTTGCGGACCTGATCCGCAGTGTCGGATCAGGTCCGCAAGACCTTTGATAAATGGGCCTGTCTGAGCGAATGATCTTTGCTTGTCTGGCACACACCTAATTTAAAAAAAAAATAATCAAATTATATTGTTTTTTTTTTAAATAAGTTGTAATAAGTAAATATTAGATATAAAACTGTTAACAGTTACAACACAGAAGTCATTTGTGCATGATTTACAAATATAACAGACACAAAGAAACAATTACACTGGGAAATAAAGCCATGTTTAATATTGTAGTATTTTTTATTTTTATTTCTAAGGTTTAAAGGGACAAAAATCTAACTTTAATGATTCAAATAAAACATGCAATTTTATACAATTTTCCAATTGATTTCTATTGTTAAATTTGCTATCTTCTCTTGCAAAACTGTGTTGAAGAATAAATGTAGGTAAGCTGAGTTTTGGAGTCTGCATGTGTCTATGGCAGTCTATGGCAGCAGTGATTGCAACTGTGTATAACATTGTTATAAAAAAGTTGCAAACACTTCTGTCAGGAGGCTAAAGACACATGTATGCTCTTGAGCTCACTTATGATTACTCTTTAACAAAGGATACCAAGAGAACTAAGCAAAATTGGTAACGTTGGAAAGTTGTTTAAAATTGCAAACCCTTTCCAATCCATGTAAATTTAGTTTTTACTTTACTGTCCCTTTAAGTAATTATTTAAGTATAAAATAAAGAATATTATGGGGTAGATAAATGTAAAAACAGAAAATCAAGAGATTCTTAACAATACACTTAAATGGACATTAAACACCTTTTGCTTTTGTGTAAAAATTGTATATAGTCCCACTCTTCATAGAGAAGACAAAAAGCAAAACCTGTAATCCAGGTCTTTAAATTACTGTAATTTACCTAAATTTGTAGGTTACAAAATTTGCTTTTTGGCCTCTCTAGGCAGTGTTGTGACCTTTAGTTCAGGCCAAGTCTGAATACACTTGCACTGTGCACATCACAGCAACAGTTTTTGTTTTTTTTGTAAAGTGCACACCACGTATAATAGCAAATTAATAAAAACTCTCACATAGGTATTTACACTTTCACACACTCTCTATCTCACAAACACTCTCACACACAATCTCACATACACTCATGCTCACACTCTCACACACTAATACACACAGGCTCTCTCTTTCTCTCACACACACAGACACTCACACTCTCGCAAACTAACACACACATGCTCTATTTCATACACAAACAGATACTCACAATCTCACATACACTCATGCTCACACTCTCACACACTAATACACACATGCTCTCTGTTTCTCTCACACACACAGACACTCACACTCTCGCAAACTTACACACACATGCTCTATCTCATACACACACAGACACTCACAATCTCACACAATAACACATACACTCTCACACACTAACACACACATGCTCTCTCTTTCTCTCACACACACACACATAGACACTCACACTCTCACAAACTAACACATACATGATCTCTGTCACACACTCACACTCTCACAAACTAATACATACATGCTCTCTCACACACTCACACTCTCACAAACTAACACATACATGCTCTCTCTCACACACTCACACTCTTACAAACTAGCACATACATGCTCTCCCTCAAACACACACACAGACACTCATGCGTTCACATACTAACACATACACTCTCACACACACACACATGCTTTCTCACACACAGAGACAATCATACTCTCACACACTAACACACACATGTTCTCTCTCTCTCACACACACAGAACTCAAGCTCTCACATACTAACACATCTCACACACACTCTATCACACACACACACACACAAAGATGCTCTCTCGTTCACACACAGACTCACACATACATAAAGAATGACAAACACAAAGACACACACAATCTCATGACCTGGTCTGACTCAGCTTCAAACCCAGGCACACAAATGGAAACCAGTACTGTCTGGGTCATCCCTGGACAGGTGGCAACCCTAAGTGTTGAATAAGCACAATTTTTATACAAAAGCATGGGTTTTATGTCTTTTTAAGAAACACCAAAGTGTATTTAACATTTTTTTTTAAAAAAAGCTATATTTGTTATCACAGTGAAAGGGAACCTACAGTCACATCATAATGGAATAGAAATAAATAGACTTCTCAAGAGTACATATAAAAATGCTTTCCAATAAATGATAGTGGTAATAGCACTTTAAAGGCCAGATTACAAGTAGAGTGGTATTTAATGCTCCCGCTCGTGCACTAACTCCGGTAGAAATACGTTTTCAGGTAGCGCACGTATTACAAGATGAAAGTAAAATGTTTTAGCTCAAAAGCTAACCCCATAGAAGTCAATGGAGCAAAAAAAAAGTGTGGGGGGGAAATAACTCCCTACTAGCACGCAGACCCGATCGCATAGTCTCAAGTGCGCTAACCCAACATGAAAATATTAATATTTCACATTCCAATGTTCTACACACATCAGAAAATGTTCTATTTATTCATGAAAACATATTTCTACCTATATCTGATGGTATTTTTTTATTTTATATATATATATATATATATATATATATATATATATATTTATACAGTGTATATATACTGTATATTTATTTATTTATAAGATTATACATAGGTATAGATGTATACAGATATATATAGGAATATCTATTTAAAACTATTTAGAATATATTCACTAGATGCAGACCATTGGAATGTGAAATATTAACAGAAAATACACAGAATAACACTTTATTGAAAATTAATATTGCTTCAAAATGATTTTACATGTTTTTATCCTCTTGACTGCAAAGGGCTCCAATGTATATATATATATATATATATATATATATATATATGTGTGTGTGTGTGTGTGTGTACTGTATATATATATAAATATACATACAGTATCTATATTTGTTTACATATGTATTTATATGTTTATATATATGTATTTACAGACATATATACATAAATACATATGTAGACACACACATATACATATTTAGACATGTTTATGTACGTCTCTTTTTTTTCTAACACCTGAGGCCTCATATCTTTGAGTCCTTATAACTTTTGTGCAATCGTTTTTTTTAATAATTTTTCTTAGATAGTGTTATTATGAGTGTAACCGTACTTTTACATGTCATGTTGATGTTTTTCTGACACTTTTTTGTTTCACAAAAGAGTTAACCAGAGTTCTAAAGTTGCGCTATCCTGACGTGTCTTAAAATCAATTGCGCTCAAGCAATCACATTTACTTTCAACTTGTAATACTATGTGCAAACAGCCGCAATAAACCCCTTATCGCTTACACATAACTGTGGGGTGGGCATAGTGCGCCACTTGTAATCTGCCCCTTAGTGTAATAGAATACTGTAGCCCTAACTTCACAGCATTAGTGTTTGCTGTAAGATTTGGACATGAAACCCACATTTTTCTTTAATGATTCAGATAGAGCAAACCATTTTATACAACTTCCAATTTACTTCTATTATCAAATTTCCTTATTCTCTTGGTATCCTTTGTTGAAGAAGTCACAAAACAGCAGCTAGTTCCCGGTACTGCATTGTTGCTCCTGAGCCTACCTAGATACGTTTTTCAAAAAGGATCCATAGAGAACAAAGAAAATTAGATAATAGAAGTTGTTTTAAAAATGCATGCAAATTAACAAAAAATTGACTTTATTGCCCCTTTTATGTATAAAATATAGCTAGAAAAAATAATATTTTCTTAAATTTTTATTAAGTAAATACACAAAACACATAAAACCCAAGCTTCCCCTGGCTTAAATATTTGACATAAACACTGGATTGCTGTGTCTGTAATGATTAATAAATCCTAAATCAAAAGTACAAACAATACAAGTTATCATAAATAAAAGCATCCAACAGCCAGTGTCAAAGACAAATCTGTACTTCTGAATTAAACTGCTGTGAACAACTACAAAAGAATAGTAACTACTCACAATGTTATTGTATTTCTTCCTGTCCCTGAAGCTCTTTACAGAAGCTGTGCAAACTCCCAGATCAGTAATACTGGTCACTTTATTGCAGCTATATAATGTGCTTCAGGTTAGTGTACATCACATGATCTTTACATGTATACAATATTTATACAAAGCACTCAACAACAATATATAGCAAAACAGCCACTGTACAGCTCCTGCTTTGTACCATGCACCCTAACCTGCAGCACATTATACAATTGTCAGAAAGTTGACAGCTTTATTGATATGCAAATGCACACTGCTTCTGTCACAGGCTGTGAGAATACCTGAGCTCCAAGATGGCGGCGCCCAGTACAAAGAGGCAAAATCTGCCACCTTTAAGCTATTAAAACAGGAAGACTGATTTGAAAAGAGCTGCAGGAATAGGATGAAATGGAATAACATGTTGAGTAGCTACAGTTCTTTTGTAGTTGTGCACAGCAGTTTAATGTCCCTTTAAGTAAAACTACTTCAAAAATATCAATTAAGCCACATGTGTGTACCTGCAACTCCTTCAGTTGACAAAACCTACCAAGTACATTAATAATTTTGGAGAAACTCAGCTTGGCTGGAATGAATTAAAAGGATAGATAAAACTGTTTAGGTGGAAAAAGCTTCATAAAATGTATAATCAGATACTGCATTAAGACAATTGCTGTTATGTGCTTCATGAATGTTTATATTTTATAGCAAATCTAACATAGAAGACAATTACATTTGTTCTAATTTTTCTTACCTTAAAATGGCCATAGTGATTGGAGTAGCTGTCATAAAGGTAGTAATAACCACAAAAAAGAAAAATGACATAAATAAGGGTAGGTTTTTACACCTTGTATCACATATTCCTGAATAAGCGGTTGAACCATTGAAGACGATTCCAAAATCTGGTATTTTGGGGATGCGTTCTCTTATGCATTCACAGTTACTAAAAACCTATGATTAAATGACAGAGAGAAAAAAAATATGTTTTTAATCCTATATTGCATTCATTGACATGTGTATCTGTATCTGTTCATATTACAGAAAAAAAATCAAGAGAGAGAGAGAGAGAGAGAGAGAGAGAGAGAGAGAGAGAGAGAGAGAGAGAGAGAGAGAGAGAGAGAGAGAGAGAATATAACACGGCCCGTGTCAACGGGTTTTAGGACTAGTATATATATGTGTGTGTGTGTGTGTGTGTGTGTAAAAAAGAGAGTTGTAAACCAAAAGCGCAGAATATGCAAACTAATCAAATAAAATCCAATAGTAAGGATATCTAGTGTAATACAATGAATTAATATGGATGGCCAAGAACAAGTATTCTAAAGAATACTCCAATGAATAGACAAATTACTGTCTATACATAAAAAAATACAAAATACAAATAAAAATAAAGAAACAATAAAGATACAATAAATATAAGAAATAAAAGAATCTTAAATTCATAAAACATTTAGATAAATATTCAAATAAAAACAGTACAAACAAATATCATGGTGTATCTATTTTCAGCCCCCTTTGGGTGTCTATCTATACTTCTTAACCTCAATTATATGAGGTAAGAGCCGCACAGCATAGGGAGAGTCCCTCAGGAGCACTGTCAGAAAATTCCACCAGTTGATTGAGTGAGGTCCGTTCTGGGATCCGATTACGGACTTGTTACATGAAAATAGAAAGAAGAGCAGCACTAGTGCAACAACTGTATGGATAAATACACCGTTGCTTTATTTTACAATCAATTGCTCACATGTTAAAACCTCAATGTCATATGAGGTAATCAGTGCACATTAATAAACAGATTATATTTTGCACGTCCTATCGTCTCTCCACCCCAAAAAGGGTCCCAAAAGTCCAGAAAGCTAACAAACAGGTTTAATTCTGACGCGTTTCGAAGGAATTCACAGTTATCACCTCTTCCTCAGAGGATAATACAGTCTGTTAGTAGAAAGCTCACTTTAAAACTGGAGCAGCGGCACGCCCCCTCCTTGTTGGTTGATGTTGATTCATTCTCAAATTGCCAAATAGCACTATCCTATTGGTTCCCTATGTCACATGGTAATCTCTTTCAGTCTATTAGTTTTAAATCCACTACTATGCTGACGTAATCCTTAGTGGGCTGTCGAAAAAGTGTATTTAATATCCCAGTACAGTCACTAATAGCATAAACGCTGGCAGTTTTCTTCTTCTAAATATTAAATTAAAACTCATTGACATAAGTTGCCCAATCAATTATTCCAAGTCCGCTTTAGCCCCGTCCATATGAATAATATATCATCTATGTACCTCCCCCAAATAACAATATTTTTGAGGTACATATTGTTGATCCAAATGACTTCTTCCTCCCACAAACCCATATACAGGTTGGCATAACTGGGGGAAAATTTTGTCCCCATCGACTTGCCGTTTGTCTGGAGGAAGAAGTCACCTTCAAACAAAAATAAGTTCTTTTCTAGAGTAAATCTAATTGACTCCAAAAGAAAATTTTGGTGGCAAGATGGTAAATTTGTAGCTTTTTTAAACAAAATGTAATGGCTTCTATACCCTTCTCATGTGGGATGTTGGTCTAGAGAGCACTCACATTAAGGGTAACCCACATAAAACCTTCTTTCCATTTGATATTACTCAATTTTTCTATGGTATCCAGAATGTCTCTAAGATATGACCTAAGCTCTGGTACTAATGACTGGAGGAAAGTGTCTATATACTCTCAGAGTCTGGAAGTTAAAGAATCAATCCCGGAGACGATTAGTCTCTCAGGTGGGTTGGCTATGTCCTTGTGGACTTTAGGGAGGTGATAGAAAATTGCAGTAGTGGGTGTATCGTTTTTCAGGTATTGCGATTCTTTCTTATTAATAATCTTAAGATGTCTAGCATCATCCAATAGATGTTTGTACTCTGTCAAAAACTGTTTTGTAGGAGTTCCAACCAATTTTCTATATGTATTGACATCATATAACATTCTATTGGCTTCCCTGAGATAATCTCCTCTGTCCTGGATAACCATTTTGCCCCCTTTATCTGCGTCACGGATTACGATATTTCTATCTTTTTCCACATTTCTTATAAAATCCTTATCCTTTTCACTCAATTTATCCTTCTTAATTTTGTAATTTGTTTTTGTAGTTTTTTTTTTAGTCAATTAGATTTACTCTAGAAAAGAACTTCTTTTTGTTTAAAGGTGACTTCTTCCTCCAGACAAACGGCACAGCAATGGGGACAAAATTTGCCCCCAGTTATGCCAACCTGTATATGGGTTTGTGGGAGGAAGACGTAATTTGGAGCAACAATATGTACCTCAAAAATATTGTAATTTTGGGGAGGTACATAGATGATATTTCTATCTTTTTCCATATTTCTTATAAAATCCTTATCCTTTTTTTCTCAATTTATCCTTCTTAATTTTGTAATTTTTACATAGTGCATCAAGATCTCCCTGCACCATTTTTGAGAAAACTGGAATGCAGTTGCCTTTGGATTGGTTGGAAATCCTACAAAACAGTTTTTTTTCTGAGTCAATTAGATTTACTCTAGAAAAGAATTTCTTTTTGTTTAAAGGTAACTTCGTTCCTCCAGACAAATCGGCACAGCGATGGGGACAAAATTTTGCCCCCAGTTATGCCAACCTGTATATGGGTTTGTGGGAGGAAGACGTTATTTGGAGCAACATATGTACCTCAAAAATATTGTAAATTGGGGGAGTACATAGATGATATTATTTTCATATGGGATGGGGCTGAAGCGGACTTGAATAAATTTATGGGGCAACTTAATGTCAATGAGTTTAATTTATCATTTACTGGCAAAAGATGCAATTCAGAATTAGATTTTTTGGATGTTGTATTTTTTAGTGAAAACATAGACATCCAAACTAAGCTTTTTAAGAAAGACACAGACAGCAATGGATATCTGCATGCCAGAAGTGGGCATGATCAAAAATGGATAAATAATATACCAATGGAACAGTTCCAACGACTAAAAAGGAACTGTTCCAAAAAGGGGGACTTTAAGAAGAAAGCTGCATGTCTAAATAAAAGATTTAAAGCAAGGGGCTATAGCAAACACAAACTAGATAGTACATTAGGAAAGGTCAGGGAGATGGATAGAACTAAACTACTAGCCACAGGTAAAAATAAAAGACAAAAGACAAGACACAAGGTTTGATACAGCCAACTTTATCACCACTTACAATGAGGGAGCTCCAGAAATTAGAAAAAATATAAGAAAACACTGGCATATTCTGAAAAAAGATAATTTACTTAAGAATATTACAGATAATGAACCGAAAGTTTTGTTTAGGAAGAATCCAAATCTAAAAACTATTCTTGCTCCGAGCCAACTTAAAAGTGGCCCTGATACAAAAGCAAATTAGCTATAATCTATCAGCGCATTACAGGGAGAAGCACAATAAGAATCCGATGTGTCTAAAAGGAACTACAGTAGAATGTGTACCCAATAATAAAAGGGGAGGGAGAAGGGAACTACAGCTTTTCGAAAGAGGGAGACCTATTGGATATACACACTCCAAACCTTAGCTCCCAATGGTCTTAATAAGGATACAGACCTTGCAGCATTTCTGGTCTGATTCTATCTACCTTTTCAGTAACGGTTCATATTTTTATAGTAATAACCTCTAATGTAAAGTCTCTTTTTCTACGTATTGGGACTCTGGTTTATAAATACTATTTATTTATTTGTTCCCATTTTACTGCAATTTTCCTGGGAATAGTAACTAGGGTCTTATATACTCTACCCTTCCTTTGGGTAGTATTACATTTAATTTAATTTAAGTAAGAATAATTGTGGCAAGATTGTATTTAAGCCTTATAATTATACAAGATTTATTAAAGATATCGTAATTATCAGATGTAGTGTGAATATTGCAAATATATGTTATTTCTTTTATTATGGGATGGTTTTATAAACTGTGCTATTTAAGTGATTCTCCGTTTTTAAACAAATTAATTTTTAAACCATTTTTTAAGATAGAAACAATAATAAAGAATATATATTTTTTAATTTTTACTAGATTTTCTAGGCATATAATAGATTTTAGCTTTGAGTATTGTTTTAAATATGCCATTTTGATCGATGATAAGAAGAAAACTGCCAGTGTTTACGCTATTTGTGAATGTACTGGGATATTAAATACACTTTTTCGACAGCCCACTAAGGATTAATGTCATCATAGTACAGGATTGAAAACCAATAGACTGAAAGAATTACCATGTGACATAGGGAACCAATAGGATAGCGCTATTTGGCAATTTGAGAACAAATCAACATTAACCACAAGGAGGGGTGTGCCGCCGTTTCGGGTTTAAAGTCGAGCTTTCTAATAACAGACTGTATTATCCTCTGAGCAAGAAGGTGATAACTGTGAATTGCTTCAGAACCGCGTCAGAATTAAACCTGTTTGATAGCTTTTTGGACCTTTGGGGACCCTTTTTGGGGCATAGAGACGATAGGACTGTACAAAATAATATCTGTTTATTAATGTGCACCGATTACCTCATATGACATTGAGGTTTTTAACATGTGAGCAATTGATTGTAAAATAAAGCGACTGTGTATTTATCCATACAGTGTATGCACTAGTGCTGCTCTTCTTTCTTTTTCATGTAACAAGTCCGTAATCGGATCCCAGGAACCGGACTCACTCCAATCAACTGGTGGAATTTTCTGACAGGGCTCCTGAGGGACTCTCCCTATGCTTGTGCGGCTCTTACCCTCATATGATTGAGGTTTAAGAAGTGTAGATAGACACCCAAAGGGGACTGAAAATTGATACACCATGATATTTGTTTGTACTGTTTTTATTTAAATACTGTATTTATCTAAATCTTTTATGAATTTAAGATTCTTGTATTTCTTATATTTGTTGTATCTTTATTGTTTCTTTATTTTATTAAAAAAATATATTTTTTATGTATAGACAGTAATTTGTCTAATCATGTGGAATATTCTTTAGAATACTTGTTCTTGGCCATCCATATTAATTGTATTACACTAGATATCCTTACTATTGGATTTTATTTGATTAGTTTACATATTCTGCGCTTTTGGTTTACAACTCTCTTTTTTACACATTTTTTCTGTGTATTGGGTTTTGGGTTAGTAGGGAACCTAATTTTCCCGATAGGTATACCTGGGCAGCGACTTGTAGGTTAGCATTTTGGAACTCCCTAGCGCCCATTTGCACATTTTCCTTGCATTTCTCATATAGTATATATACTTTATATATATATATATATATATATATAAATATATATATATACATATACACTCTATATGTGTATGTATGTATGTGTGCATAGCTATAACATACATACAAATGCATACACATATATACATACACATGTACATATACTGTATATACACCTTTAAGCCATTAAGGGTTGATGTTTGCTCGGATGCATTGTTTTATTTTAATTTTGCAGTAAAAAAACTAGTTTATAGTGTGGTATAAAAAATGTTTCATGTCTTTTCCTGATTTGACTGTTTGATATTTTTTGATATACAATATAGATAGATAGATGGATAAATAGATGGATAGATCAATAGATAATTATTTTTTGCTTGAAATTTTAAAAGTAAATGTATATTTATAGATAATTTATTGTACCTTTTTGTCACCATTAACCGTAACATTAATACAACCTGCATAGCAGGCAGAAAAATATTGAATTCCATCAGATCCACAAACTGGATCATAAAAAGAGCGTGCACAGTTGCACTCATTATTACACGGAGCTTCTACTTCTCCAATCGTTCCAGTCCTAAGAAAAGTAAAATAATGACGGTATAGTTATTTAAGCAATCTATATTAAAACTTGAATTCATTTTTTACAAAGCCACTATAAAAAATGTATACAGAATAAAGGTTAATGCCACTGGACACTGAACTGGACTAAAAAAAAAAAAGTATCTATATCTAAGGTTTAGAAGACCATGAAAGGGAAGGAAGTAGAACTACAATTGCTGCAGCAGGTGCAGTGGTGCCAGGGCCCAAGTGCTGGGGGGTGGGCATAGCAGCCATATATATATTGCTCCTAGGATTCAACACCTGGCCAGTAAGATGAGGTAAAGATTCCCAAAGCTTCTAATAGCACTTTATCTCTCTCACCTCACTGATTTGCCAGTCTAATCTTTGCCTCCCAGGAGTAAGGAGTTAAGAATTGAGGTGCTTCAGATTCTTCGTTGAAAGAGGTCCTCGGACAGATTTGAGGCCCAGTTTACTCCCTCAGAGAACTGTTACTGACAGGCAGAGGGGAGCCAGCCACAGGTGTGTCATGGGGACTGATCCCTTAGCCTCCTTCTGCTGGGTTGTTGATGTACTCCCTAAATAGATCCTCTGCTGTAATATTCTCAACACTGGATGGATTTTCTAGTGAAAGCAGTCATATCTGTAGCTTTTAAGCATGGTAGAATGGGTGCAATTCTGGTATGAATTTACACATTTCACTCATATAGTCCACAGGCAATTAGTAGGTACATTTGTAATGATAAATCAAAGCCTTGGAGACATATACTTTATTACAGACATATTTTATTTTATCACATTCACACTGGACTTTATTATGTAATTTTAGTCTAGAGGTGGGGCATGGAAACTTTAAGGGACTGTAAGGACTATTTTTATTACATGCACACTGTTCCCTTATTTTTGGGTGTTATTACTTTAAACATTTTTAATAAAGTTTTCTGTATTTGTTATCTGCGCTAATATAATGTGCTCTGGCTTCTATACGGAGTTTGTAATTCTGATCTGTATTACACTCAGATTCTAACACTTCAGATCCGTCTTCCGAAGGTGAACTACTTTCTGATGATCAGAAGCGACTGATCAAGAATCCTCCTCTTTTATGTTTAAGTTGGAACATCTTCAAACTCTTTTAAAAGAGGTTGTTTGTATTCTAGACTCTAAGCTTTCTGAAGAAAAAAATAATCAAGCACTCTTATTTGATTTTTAAACCTTCTGTCAAAACTCCAGACGTTTTTTCAGTCCCTGATGCTATAACTGAATTTATTACCAAAGACTGGTCAAAACCTGGTTTACCTTTTAAACTTCTACATTTAAATTGATGTTTCCTTTATCAGCTGCTAGTGTTGAACTTGTTTCAGAAGGCCTGGGCACAATCTATGCAATATCCTTGTGTGCTCAACATAGTTTCTCAAGGATACAGAATCGGTTTCAGATCCAGTTCTCCCAGAGGAAGGTTTCTTCTGTCCTATTTCCAAAGGACCCTGTAAAGGCCACAAGCCTTTTTTATTTACGTTCAAGATCTTAAACTCATGGAGAGTGATAGTTTCAGTTCCGATATAAGAACAAGGCCAAGGTTTTTACTACAACCTTTTCATAGTTACAAAAAAAGAGGGAAATTTCAGGCCTATCCTGGGTT
Organism: Bombina bombina; assembly: GCF_027579735.1. Taxonomy (NCBI): domain Eukaryota; kingdom Metazoa; phylum Chordata; class Amphibia; order Anura; family Bombinatoridae; genus Bombina; species Bombina bombina. Next base: position 252,214,889 of record NC_069500.1, read on the forward strand.
TGAAATCTCTAAATAAGTTCCTCTGTTTCCTACTTTCAAAATGGAAACAATTCAGACAATTATACCGCTTGTTCAAATAGGGTGATATATATATATATATATATATATATATATATATCAATGATAGATTTGAAGGATGTTTACCTTCATATACCTATCAAAAAGGACCATCACTAGTTCCTGAGGTTTGCCTATCAAGACAAAAAAATTCAGTTTGCTGCTCTACCATTTGGCCTGGCTACTACTCCTAGAAGTTTTACAAAAGTTCTGGGAACACTTTTGTCTGTAATAAGAGCTCAGGTATTTTGGTGGCACCATAACTGAACGACATGTTTAGGCTTCATCTTTTATCCTTAGCAATATTGCATACTCTTCGCAATCATGATTTTGTTATGTCTTCGCAATCATGGCTGGAGAATCAATATTCCAAAGGAGTTCTTTTTCTCCTTTCTAGGAAGTCATTGTAGAGATCATTGACAAATCAAAGAAAATTAAAGTTTCAAATCAACATGCGTGAGACTTCAATTTCTCTCCAATCCTAATGTAGCTTTATGCATGGTTTTAGGAAGCATCAGATGCCATTCCATTTGTCTGATTTCACATGCAAACCCCTTTAGTTATTTATGCTATTCAGTGGTGCAAGGAGTACAATTAGCATTCGCCAAAGGATCCTCTTTGTTCCCACTACAAATAATTCTCTATCATGGTGGATAGAGAACCAATCAATTTTCAGGGCATCTTTTGTCCATCCAACTTTGACAATAATAACCACAGACGCAGGAGGGCATAAGGAGGTGAGGTTACCAATAAATATCCTAGAACCCATGACAATCTTGAGGGTCCTTCAGAGCTGGCCTCTCATGAAAGAAGATACTTTCCTGTGTTTACAGTCAGACAATGTCACAGTGATGGCGTATATAAATCAACAAAGGGAAATCTAAGTTTTCTAGTGATGAAGGAAATCTCTCGTATTCTGTTTTGGGCAGAGAACAATCTTTGTATGATTTCTGAAATTCATATCCCAGGTGTGGAAATTATCAACCAGATTATCTAAGTCATCAATCCCTTCATTCAGGGGAATGGTCATTATATCAGGATGTGTTCAACAGACTGTAAATCTTTGGGGTCTATGACGTCTCGTTTGAACATAAAACTTACCAGACTCTTTGCAAGATCCAGGGATCTGCAAACAGAGTTTGTAGATGCACTAGCAGCTCTCTCACTTAACATTTTCCTCCAATAATTCTACTGCCTAGAGTGATATCTAAGATCAAACAGGTGCAATTGTCCATAATCTAGATTGCTCCATCTTGGCCATGCAGGACTTGGTATACCAGTGAGGTGGGACAGATAAAGTCCTCTTGGAAGCTTTGGGAATCTTTGCCTCCTCCTAGTGGCCAGGAGTTGAATCCCAGGAATAATGGATCATGGACTTTTACCACTGTGAAATAAGTTATCAGTTTAGCATACTAAGGCCTAGATTTGGAGTTCGTCGGTTAAAAGGGCTGTTAACGCTCCGCGGCTTTTTCTGGCCGCACCATAAATTTAACTCTGGTATCGAGAGTAAAAACAAATGCTGCGTTAGGCTCCAAAAAAGGAGCGTAGGGCATTTTTACCGCAAATGGCAACTCTCGATACAGAGTTGCTTACGGACGCGGCCAGGGCATCAAAAACGTGCTCGTGCACGATTCCCCCATAGGAAACAATGGGACTGTTTGAGCTGAAAAAAAACCTAACACCTGCAAAAAAGGCAGCTTCAGCTCCTAACGCAGGCCCCATTGTTTCCTATGGGAAAACACTTCCTACGTCTGCACCTAACACTCTAACATGTACCCCGAGTCTAAGCACCCCTAACCTTACACTTATTAACCCCTAATCTGCCACTCCCGCTATCGCTGACCCCTGCATTACACTTTTAACCCCTAATCTTCCGCTCCGTAAACCGCCGCAACCTACGTTATCCCTATGTACCCCTAATCTGCTGCCCTAACATCGCCGACCCCTATGTTATATTTATTAACCCCTAATCTGCCCCCCACAACGTCGCCGACACCTACCTACACTTATTAACCACTAATCTGCCGAGCGGACCTGAGCGCTACTATAATAAAGTTATTAACCCCGAATCCGCCTCACTAACCCTATCATAAATAGTATTAACCCCTAATCTGCCCTCCCTAACATCGCCGACACCTACCTTCAATTATTAACCCCTAATCTTCCGATCGGAGCTCACCGCTATTCTAATAAATGGATTAACCCCTAAAGCTAAGTCTAACCCTAACACTAACACCCCCCCTAACTTAAATATAATTTACATCTAACGAAATAAATTAACTCTTATTAAATAAATTATTCCTATTTAAAGCTAAATACTTACCTGTAAAATAAATCCTAATATAGCTACAATATAAATTATAATTATATTATAGCTATTTTAGGATTAATATTTATTTTACAGGCAACTTGGTATTTATTTTAACTAGGTACAATAGCTATTAAATAGTTAAGAACTATTTAATAGTTACCTAGTTAAAATAATAACAAATTTACCTGTAAAATAAATCCTAACCTAAGATATAATTAAACCTAACACTACCCTATCAATAAAATAATTAAATAAACTACCTACAATTACCTACAATTAACCTAACACTACACTATCAATAAATTAAATAAACACAATTGCTACAAATAAATACAATTAAATAAACTAGCTAAAGTACAAAAAATAAAAAAGAACTAAGTTACAGAAAATAAAAAAATATTTACAAACATAAGAAAAATATTACAACAATTTTAAAACTAATTACACCTACTCTAAGCCCCCTAATAAAATAACAAAGCCCCCCAAAATAATAAATTCCCTACCCTATTCTAAATTAAAAAAGTTACAAGCTCTTTTACCTTACCAGCCCTGAACAGGGCCCTTTGCGGGCATGCCCCAAGAAGTTCAGCTCTTTTGCCTGTAAAAAAAAACATACAATACCCCCCCCAACATTACAACCCACCACCCACATACCCCTAATCTAACCCAAACCCCCCTTAAATAAACCTAACACTAATCCCCTGAAGATCTTCCTACCTTGTCTTCACCATCCAGGTATCACCGATCGGTCCTGGCTCCGATATCTTCATCCAACCCAAGCGGGGGCTAGACATCCACTGAAGAAGTCCAGAAGAGGGTCCAAAGTCTTCCTCCTATCCGGCAAGAAGAGGACATCCGGACCGGCAAACATCTTCTCCAAGCGGCATCTTCGATCTCTTCCATCCGGTGCGGAGCGGGTCCATCTTGAAGCAGGCGACGCGGATCCATCCTCTTCTTCCGATGTCTCCCGACGAATGACGGTTCCTTTAAGGGACGTCATCCAAGATGGCGTCCCTCGAATTCCGATTGGCTGATAGGATTCTATCAGCCAATCGGAATTAAGGTAGGAATTTTCTGATTGGCTGATGGAATCAGCCAATCAGAATCAAGTTCAATCCGATTGGCTGATCCAATCAGCCAATCAGATTGAGCCTCGCATTCTATTGGCTGTTCCGATCAGCCAATAGAATGTGAGCTCAATCTGATTGGCTGATTGGATCGGCCAATCGGATTGAACTAGATTCTGATTGGCTGATTCCATCAGCCAATCAGAAAATTCCTACCTTAATTCCGATTGGCTGATAGAATCCTATCAGCCAATCGGAATTCGAGGGACGCCATCTTGGATGACGTCCCTTAAAGGAACCGTCATTCGTCGGGGAGACATCGGAAGAAGAGGATGGATCCGCGTCGCCTGCTTCAAGATGGACCCGCTCCGCACCGGATGGAAGAAGATCGAAGATGCGCTTGGAGAAGATGTTTGCCGTCCGGATGTCCTCTTCTTGCCGGATAGGAGGAAGACTTTGGACCCTCTTCTGGACTTCTTCAGTGGATGTCTAGCCCCCGCTTGGGTTGGATGAAGATATCGGAGCCAGGACCGATCGGTGATACCTGGATGGTGAAGACAAGGTAGGAAGATCTTCAGGGGATTAGTGTTAGGTTTATTTAAGGGGGGTTTGGGTTAGATTAGGGGTATGTGGGTGGTGGGTTGTAATGTTTGGGGGGGGGGGTATTGTATGTTTTTTTTTACAGGCAAAAGAGCTGAAATTCTTGGGGCTTGCCCCGCAAAGGGCCCTGTTCAGGGCTGGTAAGGTAAAAAGAGCTTGTAACTTTTTTTAATTTAGAATAGGGTAGGGAATTTTTTATTTTGGGGGGCTTTGTTATTTTTTTAGGGGGCTTAGAGTAGGTGTATTTAGTTTAAAATTGTTGTAATATTTTTCTTATGTTTGTAAATATTTTTTTATTTTCTGTAACTTAGTTCTTTTTTATTTTTTGTACTTTAGCTAGTTTATTTAATTGTATTTATTTGTAGCAATTGTGTTTATTTAATTTATTGATAGTGTAGTGTTAGGTTAATTGTAGGTAATTGTAGGTAGTTTATTTAATTATTTTATTGATAGGGTAGTGTTAGGTTTAATTATATCTTAGGTTAGGATTTATTTTACAGGTAATTTAGTAATTATTTTAACTAGGTAACTATTAAATAGTTCTTAACTATTTAATAGCTATTGTACCTAGTTAAAATAAATACCAAGTTGCCTGTAAAATAAATATTAATCCTAAAATAGCTATAATATAATTATAATTATATTGTAGCTATTTTAGGATTAATATTTATTTTACAGGCAAGTATTTAGCTTTAAATAGGATTAATTTATTTAATAAGAGTTAATTTATTTCGTTATATGTAAATTATATTTAAGTTAGGGTGGTGTTAGTGTTAGGGTTAGACTTAGCTTTAGGGGTTAATACATTTATTAGAATAGCGGTGAGCTCCGATCGGAAGATTAGGGGTTAATAATGAAGGTAGGTGTCGGCGATGTTAGGAAGGGCAGATTAGGGGTTAATACCATTTATGATAGGGTTAGTGAGGCGGATTAGGGGTTAATAACTTTATTATAGTAGCGCTCAGGTCCGCTCGGCAGATTAGGGGTTAATAAGTGTAGGTAGGTGTCGGCGACGTTGTGGGGGCAAGTTAGGGGTTAATAGATATAATACAGGGGTCGGCGGTGTTAGGGGCAGCAGATTAGGGGTACATAAGTATAACGTAGGTGGCGGTCGGCAGATTAGGGGTTAAAATTTTTAATCGAGTGGCGGCGATGTGGGGGGAGCTCGGTTTAGGGGTACATAGGTAGTTTATGGGTGTTAGTGTACTTTAGGGTACAGTAGTTAAGAGCTTTATAAACCGGCGTTAGCCAGAAAGCTCTTAACTCCTGCTATTTTCAGGCGGCTGGAATCTTGTCGTTAGAGCTCTAACGCTCACTGCAGAAACGACTCTAAATACCGGCGTTAGAAAGATCCCATTGAAAAGATAGGCTACGCAAATGGCGTAGGGGGATCTGCGGTATGGAAAAGTCGCGGCTGCAAAGTGAGCGTTAGACCCTTTAATCACTGACTCCAAATACCAGCGGGCGGCCAAAACCAGCGTTAGGAGCCTCTAACGCTGGTTTTGACGGCTACCGCCGAACTCCAAATCTAGGCCATAGTTTTTTTTTATACAGACACATACTCATACATATTTGCAATATACACAAGAAGTGTGTATATTATTGCTATTGCTTATTAGTGTGTTAGCTTCAGGGGGCCCAAAAACATTTTGCACCAGGATTTTCTATTTCTGGTTAAAGAGAGGGCAAGGTCAAGTAAGGAAGAGGGAGACAATAAAAAAGAGATCAAGTCCGGGAGAAAAAGGACAGCCAGAATGGGAGATAAAGAAAAAGGAAGGTGAGAATGAGACAGACAGATAATAAGAAATATTTGGTTTCTGATTCTCTAAAGATCTCTATTAAGGCGGGAGACATTTTATAAAGTTTATTCAGTGTTGCAAGGTCCTTTACAGTGCAACTTTTACCTTTAAAACTAAGTTTTTCCCTAAGTGGAATTCCCTTAATTTCTTTATGTGACCAGAGGCACATTTACAGCAAAATACAAATTTAAATTGCAAAGCAAAATGTAAATTTAATTAACACAATAACATTTTTGTTTAAAATATTAGGATAAAACATTAAGGGCTAGATTAGGGAGTAGAGGGGCGGTAATTACCGTTCATAAAAAATGGTAGAGGGGCGGTAATTACCGTTCATAAAAAACGGTAAAAAAATATAAAAAAAAAAATAATCTTAAAAAAAAAAAAACCACCCAAACACACCTAACACTCCATCTTCATCCCGGCAGTGATCTACTTATCTTCATTCCGGTGTCAGTCTTCAGCCGTCTTCTCATCCTCTGTCCCCGACGCCCTCTTCCTGCAGTCACCCACCACACACTGAATTTTGAATGTGAGGTACCCCATTTATATTCTTTTTAGCGGATTTTCAATTTTCAATTTCAAATTCAAATCAGCCAATAGAAAAATCTTTCATTCTTTTCGCTTATTTGAATTTGAAATTGAAAATCAGTCAATAGGAATGCAAGGGTACTCCTATATAAAGAGGGTACCTCGCATTCAAAGTTTAGTGTGCAGTTAGTGACCACATGAAGAGGATGTCGGGGACAAAAGATAAGAAGATGGATGAAAATCCCCACCAGGATGAAGCTAAGAAAATAAACGCCTGGATGAAAATAAGAAGATGTCCACCAAGATAAAGATAGAACTCTGCCGGGATTAAGATAGAGCACTGCCACCCATAATAATCTTTGGTGAGTACCATCTTTGGGGTTTAGTGTTAGGTTTTTTGTGGGGGGTTTTTTTTTTAGGGTTTATTGTTAGATTTTTTTCAAGGACAGCAAAAGAGCTAAAGGCTCTAAAAATTTGACTGCCTGTTGGTGTAGATTTATTTTGTTTAGAAAAAGAGCTGAAACATTAGGGCTAGTGATGTCGCGAATTGTTTGCCGGCGAATAGTTCCCGGTGAACATAGCTTGTTCGTGTTCGCCGCGGCAGGCGAACATATGCGATGTTCGATCCGCCCCCTATTCGTCACCATTGAGTAAACTTTGACCCTGTATCTCACAGTCTGCAGACACATTCCAGCCAATCAGCAGCAGACACTCCCTCCCAGACCCTCCCAGCTCCTGGACAGCAGCCATTTTAGATTCATTCGGAAACTGCTTTCTTAGTGAGAGGAGGGACAGTGTAGCTGCTGCTGATTTAATAGGGAAATTGATAGCTAGGCTAGTGTATTCAGTGTCCACTACAGTCCTGAAGGACTCATCTGATCTCTGCTGTAAGGACAGCACCCCAAAAAGCCCTTTTTAGGGCTGCTTTTTTTTTCTCCTGTGTAATCTAATTGCAGTTGCCTGCCTGCCAGCGTGTGTGTCAGGCTCACAGCGTATACTGTGCCCACTTGCCCAGTGCCACCACTCATATCTGGTGTAACAGTAGTGTAAATAATTTAAAAAAAAAAAACTTTTTTGACTGTGAAACATCAGTCTGCTAGTGTAATCTAATTGCAGTTGCCTGCCTGCCAGCGTGTGTGCCAGGCCCACTTGCCCAGTGCCACCACTCATATCTGGTGTAACAGTAGTGTAAATAATTTAAAAAAAAAACTTTTTTGACTGTGAAACATCAGTCTGCTAGTGTAATCTAATTGCAGTTGCCTGCCTGCCAACGTGTGTGCCCAGCCCACTTGCCCAGTGCCACCACTCATATCTGGTGTAACAGTAGTGTAAATAATTAAAAAAAAAAATTTTGACTGTGAAACATCAGTCTGCTAGTGTAATCTAATTGCAGTTGCCTGCCTGCTTGCGTGTGTGCCAGGCCCACTTGCCCAGTGCCACCACTCATATCTGGTGTAACAGTAGTGTAAATAATTAAAAAAAAAAAACTTTTTTGACTGTGAAACATCAGTCTGCTAGTGTAATCTAATTGCAGTTGCCTGCCTGCCAGCGTGTGTGCCATGCCCACTTGCCCAGTGCCACCACTCATATCTGGTGTAACAGTAGTGTAAATAATTAAAAAAAAACTTTTTTGACTATGAAACATCAGTCTGCTAGTGTAATCTAATTGCAGTTGCCTGTCTGCCATAGTGTGTGCCCGGCCCACTTGCCCAGTGCCACCACTCATATCTGGTGTAACAGTAGTGTAAATAATTAAAAAAAAAAACTTTTTTGACTGTGAAACATCAGTCTGCTAGTGTAAACTAATTGTAGTTGCCTGCCTGCCAGCGTGTGTGCTAGGCCCACTTGCCCAGTGCCACCACTCATATCTGGTGTAACAGTAGTGTAAATAATTTAAAAAAAAAAACTTTTTTGACTGTGAAACATCAGTCTGCTTGTGTAATCTAATTGCAGTTGCCTGCCTGCCAGCGTGTGTGCCAGGTTCACAGCGTATACTGTGCCCACTTGCCCAGTGGCACCACTCATATCTTGTTTAATAGTAGTGTAAGTGTACATTTAAAAAAAAAAAAACTTTTTGGACTGTCAAACATCAGTCTGCTTTTTTGTGTCAGGCTCACAGTGTATACTGTGCCCACTTGCCCAGTGCCACCACTCATATCTTGTTTAATAGTAGTGTAAGTGTACATTTAAAAACAAAAAAAACTTTTTGGACTGTGAAACATCAGTATGCTTTTTTGTGTCAGGCTCACAGTGTATAGTGTGCCCACTTGCCCAGTGCCACCACTCATATCTTGTTTAATAGTAGTGTAAGTGTACATTTAAAAACAAAAAAAACTTTTTGGACTGTGAAACATCAGTCTGCTTTTTTGTGTCAGGCTCACCGCGTATACTGTGCCCACTTGCCCAGTGCCACCACTCATATCTTGTTTAATAGTAGTGTAAGTGTACATTTAAAAAAAAATGACAGGCAGAGGCAGGCCACCCCGCAGGTGCCGTCATGGTCGTGGTGCTGTGATTCCCTTTGGCCATAGAATAATGCCCAGTGTTCAGAGGCCACGTACCATGAACTCAAAAAGTTCTGAGGACATAGTTGACTTTTTAACACAGGAACCCAATCTTCTATAGCTTCAGCTCCGAACCTTGACGCACCATCCTCCTCCAGCTTATCTTCAGGCACCTCTCAAGTTACCACTCGCCCGCCTGCCGCCACCACCAACACTAGCACCACAGCTGTTTAACTTGATCTGTCAGAGGAGTTTTTTACACATCAGTTGGAAGAAATGAGTGATGCGCAACCATCATTGACAGAGGATGTAGATAACAGTGATATGTCTCAGTCAGGCAGCATTACAGGCATGGACGTACGGTGTGATGATGATGATGTTGTACCCACTGCTGCTTCCTTTGTTGATTTGTCAGATACAAGTGAAACGGTTGATGATGACGATGCGTCCGTGGATGTCACGTGGGTGCCCGCTAGAAGAAAAGAAGAACAGGGGGAAAGTTCAGATGGGGAGACAGAGAGGAGGAGGAGGAGGAGACAAGTTGGAAGCAGGGGGAGGTCGTCGCAAGGAGCTAGTGGCACAGTCAGACAGCATGCATCGGCACCCGGGGTCAGCCAAACAGCACGCCAATCAACGCATGCTGTTGCCACCACCAGAATGCCGTCGTCGCAGAGCTCAGCAGTGTGGCATTTTTTTTGTGTGTCTGCCTCTGACAACAGCGATGCCATTTGCAACCTGTGCCAAAAGAAACTGAGTCGTGGGAAGTCCAACACCCACCTAGGTAAAACTGCTTTGCGAAGGCACATGATCGCACATCACAAACGCCTATGGGATCAACACATGAGTAGAAGCAGCACACAAACTCAAAGCCGCCATCCTCCTCCTGGTCCAGCATCTTCAGCCACGTCAACCACTGCTGTCCTCCTTGCCCCCTCTCAACCATCCGCCACTCCGTCTCTCTTGCCTTGAGCAGTTCCTGCTCATCTGCCCACAGTCAGGTGTCTGTCAAGGACATGTTTGAGCGTAAGAAGCCAATGTCACAAAGTCACCCCCTTGCCCGGCGTCTGACAGCTGGCTTGTCTGAACTCTTAGCCCGCCAGCTTTTACCATACAAGCTGGTGGAGTCTGAGGCGTTCAAAATATTTGTAGCTATTGGGACACTGCAGTGGAAGGTACCCGTCCGAAATTTCTTTTCACAAAAGGCAATCCCCAACCTGTACTCGATTGTGCGAAAGGAAGTAAGCATGTCTGGCACACAGTGTTGGGGCAAGGGTCCATATGACCACTGATAGCTGGTCTGCAAAGCATGGTCAGGGCAGGTATATCACCTACACTGCGCATTGGGTAAACCTGCTGACGGCTGCCAAGCATGGAATGCGTGGCTCTGCAGAGGAGGAGTTGGTGACACCGCCATGACTTGCAGGCAGGCCTGTTGCCACCCTCCTCTACTCCTCCTACTCCATCCTCTACCATAACCTCCTCGGCTGAGTCCTCTTCTGCTGCTGCGTCTTGCTCCACATCAACGGCACCCCCCCAGCTCTGCAGGTACTATTCCACATCCCGGATACGGCAGTGTCACGCCATCTTGGGGTTGACTTGCCTGAAAGCAGAGAGTCACACCGGAACAGCACTCCTGTCCGCCCTGAACGCACAGGTGGATCAGTGGCTGACTCCGCACCAACTGGAGATCGGCAAAGTGGTTTTTGACAACGGAAGTAATTTGGTGGCGGCATTGAAATTGGGCAAGTTGACACATGTGCCGTGCATGGCACATGTGTGTAATCTGATCGTACAACGCTTTGTGCATAAATACCCAGGCTTACAGGACATCCTGAAGCAGGCCAGGAAGGTGTGTGGCCATTTGAGGCGTTCCTACACGGCCATGGCGCACTTTTCCGATATCCAGAAGCGAAACAACATGCCAGTGAGGTGCTTGATTTGCGACAGCCCGTCACGTTGGAATTCAACACTCCTAATGTTCAACCGCCTGCTCCAAAAAGAAAAAGCCGTTAACGAGTATTTGTATGACCGGAGTGCTAGGACAGCCTCTGCGGAGCTGGGAATTTTTTTTGCCACATTACTGGGTGCTCATGCGCAATGCCTGTATGCTCATGCGTCCTTTTGAGGAGGTGACAAACCTAGTCAGTCGCACCAAAGGTACCATCAGCAACATCATACCATTTGTTTTCTTCCTGGAGCGTGCCCTTCGAAGAGTGCTGGATCAAGCCGAAGATGAGCGTGAAAAGGAAGAGGAAGAGTTGTGGTCACCATCACCACCAGAAACAGCCTTATCAGCATTGCTTGCTGGACCTGCGGCAACGCTGGAAGAGGCTTTTGAGGAAGAGGAGTCAGAGGAGGAATGTGGCTTTGAGGAGGAGCAGGAAGACCAACCACAACAGGCATCCCAGGGTGCTCGTTGTCACCTATCTGGTACCCGTGGTGTTGTACGTGGCTGGGGGGAAGAAGATACCTTCAGTGACCTCACTGAGGATGAGGAACGGGACATGAGTAGCTCGGCATCCAACCTTGTGCAAATGGGGTCTTTCATGCTGTCGTGCCTGTTGAGGGACCCTCGTATAAAAAAGCTGAAGGAGAATGACCTGTACTGGGTGTCCACGCTACTAGACCCCCGGTATAAGCATAAAGTGCCAGAAATATTACCGAATTACAACAAGTCGGAAAGGATGCAGCATTTCCAAAATAAATTAAAAAGTATGCTTTACACAGCGTATAAGGGTGATGTCACAGCACAACGTGAATCTAACAGGGAAAGAGCTGAAAGTAATCCTCCGACTCCCACGCTGGCAAGGACAGGATGATTTACAGACATGTTGTTGATGGAGGACATGCAGAGCTTTTTAACTCCTATGCATCGCCACAGCCCTTCGGGGTCCACCCTCAGAGAACGACTCGACCTACAGGTAGCAGACTACCTTGCCTTAACTGCAGATCTCGACACTCTGAGGAGCAATGTACCCCTTGACTACTGGGTGTGCAGGCTTGACCTGTGGCCTGAGCTATCCCAATTTGCAATTGAACTTCTGGCCTGCCCCGCTTCAAGTGTCCTGTCAGAAAGGACCTTCAGTGCAGCAGGAGGTATTGTCACTGAGAAGAGAAGTCGCCTAGGTAAAAAAAGTCTAGATTACCTCACCTTTATTAAGATGAATGAGGGATGGATCCCGAAGGGACTGACATTGGGCGATACATTCGAGTAAAAAAGGCCTGATGAGATGAGCTGCCTTGGGCTAAAAATGGTCCACACGCTGCTGTATTTTATCTGCAAATGCCGGATGACTTGCGTGACTTATCCGCCACCAACTAGGGTTCAAGCCGCAATGTTTTAGGGCACTTTCTGCCTGGGAAACAAACATCAATTTTTCTGGCCGCTGCTACAGCAGCGGCTGCAACAATAACTAATTTTTCAGGCATGTGTACATGCCAAATTTTTCTGGCCTCTGGTGCTGCACTGTGGCTTCAAAAACAAAACCAAAAAAAAAGACACTTAACAGGGATTAAACTGATAGGAATAGTACTACTTAACACACCACTCCTATCTGGTGGCACATTAGATTGCATGCGCAGTGCCCCAAATTTGAAGTAGGAGGATCGACCAAGCATCTTTTTCCATCTCCCGGTTCCTAAAATCCATGCCATATACACATCCCCTGATAGGGGACACCGCAGTGGAAGGTACCCGGCCGAAATTTCTTTGCACAAAAGGCAATCCCCAACCTGTACTCAATTGTGCAAAAGGAAGTAACCTTACCATGGGTCACAGACCGCACGTCTTGTAATTCTCTGTCTGGGAAATTATCTATCTATCAAATCTATCTATTTATCTATCAAATCTATCTATCGTATCTATCAAATGTATATTGCATCTATTGATCTATCTATCTAATCTATGTATCTATCTATCAAATCTATCTATCTCGTGGCCGGACTGTTTTGTGACATCCACTTGTGTTTCGGCCAAATGTCCGTCGGACAAATGGCCGTCGGACAAATGGCCGTCGGCTAAAATTCCGGCCACGATTGCACGCGCAGTGCCCCAAATTTGAAGTAGGAGGACCGACCAAGCATCTTTTTCCATCTCCCGGTTCCTAAAATCCATGCACGTTATTCCAAACAATTTAGGAATGTTAGGTGATTTATTCCCTTTATGGATTAAAACCAGACTCTGCATCAACTATGTAATTTTCCGTGGGAGTTTTGCCATGGATCCCCCTCCGGCATGCCACAGTCCAGGTGTTAGTCCCCTTGAAACAACTTTTCCATCACTATTGTGGCCAGAAAGAGTCCCTGTGGGTTTTAAAATTCGCCTGCCTATTGAAGTCAATGGCGGTTCGCCCCGTTCGCCCGTTCGCGAACAGTTGCGGACGTTTGCGTTCGCAGTTCGCGAACGGAAAATTTTCAGTTCGCGACATCACTAATTAGGGCAAAGCCCTTCAAAATGACATTTTAAGGACTATTGCTGTAGCTTAATGTTAGGATAGGTTAGGGTTGGTTTATTTAAGTAGGGTTTTAGAATAGGCATAACCTTTTTTATAATTTGTTGTTTTCTGTAATGGTAGGTTTTTATATTTTTTTGTAATGGTAGATTGTTTTTTGTAATGTTAGTATGTTTGTTTATTTGTAAGTGGGTTACTTTGGGATGTGGGGTTGTATCTGTTTAGGGTTACATAGAATAGCTTAGTGCAACTGTTTTCTCCAAAGTTTAAGAGTTAAATGCGATTGCGTTCGAGCAATCGCATTTACTTTCAATTTGTAATATGAGTCGACATTGCCGCTCAATGCCACCCATAGATGAGTGCAAATGAATTTGTGATAACAAATGCACCACTTGTAAAATGGATTAGAGCATAAAGAGCAGCATTTTAGCCCATTTTGAGCAAGTGATCGAAAGTATATTTTTGTAAAGAAAAAGAAAAGAGAAGAGAAAATGGGAAAGAAAAGATTAAAGAAGAGAGAAAAGAAAAGGATTAATTATTTTTGCGGAGAGTGTCCCTTCCCACAGTAATGCGTTACGAGTTGCCATTATCAGTGAGGAATCTTTTCCATGGACTGGCTATACACAATACACAAACATATAGTTCCTTTTACCCCAGACATCACACACACACAAACACACAAAAACAGGCACAACAGAAATCAACAGATTCCATCAAAAGGAGCTGCTTCTCGATGACTGTTGTCCTTCGCAGTTTGTTAGTCAATACCTAAGAATATGCACTTCTGCAGCTTATGTATAAATATGGTAGCAGATTTTTCTGTACAACGATACTGTAGTAGCCATCTTGGAAACCCTTTCATCATGAAAGTAAATTTATACCCTTTTCATATAATGTTTTCCTTCTTTTATGGGGAAGGTGCACACAGAGGTAACAGAAATGATGCAGGTGGAGCCCAGGCACCATCAATCCCCCCTATAGGAATGCTACTACAGAAGGGGGCCCTAGATATATGGACCCAGTTTTAATTGAGGCCTCTGAGATCCCTATAGTTATGCCCCTGCCCCAGATTTACAGAGATTTAAAGATAGGCGCAAGTTGATATCACAAATCGGGCAGTACGCCGGTATATGCTAGAGGACAGGGAACAGGCAGGCTCTAGGGGATAGAGGCATGCAGAACCCCAAAACAGTGCTATTTTAATATGAGCAGCATTAATTCAAGCATATTCCTTACCTTCTGAAGCTGTCACAGAACAGTCATGCACTTAATGCAAATCTATCAGAGGAGGCATCTATGCAAGAAGTAACTTAGCGGCCTACAGAGCCAGCCATTGTGAGGAGGATCACTTTAATATAATGCTGGAGGGGCATAATCCAGCCTTGAGGTGGATCCAAAAATGGAGCTGGGGGGGGGGGGATGATTCTAGACGTGACCTGGCTCACAGACACAGGCAGCAAGGCAGAGCAAGGCTGGCCTACATCATGTACAATAAAAAATGCTGGTGACTGAAAGGGACTAAGAAAAACAGCGCCAGTTTGTAACCTGGCAAATGCCTTGTATGGTCAATCCTGGCCTGGCTTATCTGATTGTTGAGAAACAGTTTATGGATAGCTCAAACTTATCTCCTAAATGCAATCAATATAACTATCCAAATTCTAGTATTGTTTAAGTAAACATATTTTAAATGTATACATGTTGTTTGCTAATTCTGTAATAGTTTCCAAAAATACTTATCTTTTTTGCAAATCTATAGAATACAAGATTATTTTTCTGCTTTTAAAAAAACTACATAGTTAAATTTATGGATACTTACTCATTATAAAGGACAGAAACTCCAGCGAATGGATCATTTCCACACTTCGCAAAAAGAAATACTGAGCAGAGTGCTAAAGAAATGGCTGAGAAAATGATTGAGAACTTGATTATATTTTTACATTCAATTTTAAATTTAGAGATAATGAGGCCTCCTATAATTTGGCCAATTGCTGCTGCTGGGATGAGAACACCACCTGTGAAGTACAAACAAGTAACTGAGAAATGTAGTTCATTATTACTAATGAGTTTTAGTTCAGAATTATTTTACAGTTATTTCTAAACTTAAAAATGTATATATAATAATTATACAATTTAATTCATAAGAGACTTTAAATAGGTTTTACCAGGTCCTATTCAACATGCAAATTACACATTTCAAGTTAAAGGACAACTAAATACAGTGGAACTGCATAATTAACAAGTGCCTAATGAAAAGACAATGCAACGACATTTAGTTTAAATTTCAAATAAGCAGTAGATTTTTTTTCTGACTAATTTATTTTTTTCCATTTGTCACCCCCCTGTATCATGTGACATCCATCAGTGAATCAGAGACTAGTATATGTATGCTCTGTGAACTTCTGCACATGCTCAGTAGTAGCTGGTGCCTCAGAAAGTGTGCATATAAAAATACATTTAAAAAAAAATAAAATGATAATACAAGTAAATTGTAAAGTTTCTTAAAACTTTATGCTCTATCTGAATCATGAAAGTTTATTTTTTACTTTAGTGTTCCATTAAATGAACAGTTATATTTAGTCAATAGTGATGTCGCGAACATAAAATTTTCTGTTTGCGAACGGCGAACGCAAACTTCCACAACTGTTCGCAAACGGGCGAACCGCCATAGACTTCAATAGGCAGGCGAATTTTAAAACCCACAGGGACTCTTTCTGAAAAGTTGTTTCAAGGGGACTAACACCTGGACTGTGCCATGCCGGAGGGGGATCCATGGCAAAACTCCCATGGAAAATTACATAGTTGATGCAGAGTCTGGTTTTAATCCATAAAGGGCATAAATCACCTAACATTCCTAAATTGTTTGGAATAACGTGCTTTAAAACATCAGGTATGATGTTGTATCGATCAGGTAGTGTAAGGATTATGCCCGCTTCACAGTGACAGACCAAACTCCCCGTTTAAAGGGACAGTCTACACCAGAATTTTTATTGTTAGAAAAGATAGATAATCCCTTTATTACCCATTTCCCAGTTTTGCATAACTAACACATTTATAATAATATACTTTTAACCTCTGTGATTATCTTGTATCTAAGCCTCTGCAAACTGCCCCTTTTTTCAGTTCTTTTGACAGACTTGCAGTCTAGCCAATCAGTGCCTGCTCCCAGATAACTTCTCGTGCACGAGCACAGTGTTATCTATATGAAATACGTGAACTAACACCCTCTAGTGGTGAAAAACTGTTAAAATGCAATCTGAAAGAGGTGGTCTTCAAGGTCTAAGAAATTAGCATATGAACCTCCTAGGTTAAGCTTTCAACTAAGAATACCAAGAGAACAAAGCAAAGTTGGTGATAAAAGTAAATTGGAAAATTGTTTAAAATTACATGCTCTATCTGAATCATGAAAGTTTATTTTGGCCTAGACTATCCCTTTAATGCACCGCAAACAACCGCAAACAGTCCATTTGCACAACCGCAAACTCCTCATTTGCACAAGGTTGGATACCAAGCTAGCCATGTCCCGTTCCTTGTCCTCACTGATGTCATTGAAGGTCTCTTTCTCCACCCAGCCACGTACAACACCAAGGGTCCACGAAAGGTGACAACAAGCACCCTGGGACGCCTGCTGTGTTTGGTCTTCCACCTCCTCAAAGCCACCTTCCTCCTCTGACTCCTCTTCTTTAGACTCCTCTCTCTGCATTGCCTCTCTCTGCGCTATTGTAAGGTGTGTTAAGTAGTGCTATTCCTATCAGTTTAATCCCTGTTACATCCCCTATCAGGGGACGTGTATATGGCATCGATTTTAGGAACCGGGAGATGGAAAAAGATGCTTGGTCGGTCCTCCTACTTCAAATTTGGGGCACTGCGCGTGCAATCTAATGTGCCACCAGATAGGAGTGGTGTGTTAAGTAGTACTATTCCTATCAGTTATGTGCCTTTTTTTTTTTTTTTTTGGTTTTTGAAGCCACAGTGCAGCACCAGAGGCCAGAAAAATTAGGCATGTACACATGCCTGAAAAATTAGGTATTGTTGCAGCCGCTGCTGTAGCAGCGGCCAGAAAAATTGATGTTTGTTTCCCAGGCAGAAAGTGCCCTAAAACATTGCGGCTTGAACCCTAGTTGGTGGCGGATAAGTCACGCAAGTCATCCGGCATTCAGAGATAAAATACAGCAGCGTGTGGACCATTTTTAGCCCAAGGCAGCTCATCTCATCAGGCCTTTTTTAGTCGAATGTATCGCCCACTGTCAGACCCTTCAGGATCCATCCCTCATTCATCTTAATAAAGGTGAGGTAATCTAGACTTTTTTGACCTAGGCGACTTCTCTTCTCAGTGACAATACCTCCTGCTGCACTGAAGGTCCTTTCTGACAGGACACTTGAAGCGGGGCAGGCCAGAAGTTCTATCGCAAATTGGGATAGCTCAGGCTACAGGTCAAGCTTGCACACCCAGTAGTCAAGGGGTTCATCGCTTCTCAGAGTGTCGATATCTGCAGTTAAGGCGAGGTAGTCTGCTACCTGTCGGTTGAGTCGTTCTCTGAGGGTGGACCCCGAAGGGCTGTGGCGATGTGTAGGACTTAAAAAGCTCTGCATGTCCTCCATCAACAACACGTCTGTAAAGCGCCCTGTCCGTGCCGGCGTGGTCGTGGGAGGAGGAGGATTACTTTCACCTCTTCCCCTGTTAGATTCCCGTTGTGCTGTGACATCACCTTTATACGCTGTGTAAAGCATACTTTTTAATTTATTTTGGAACTGCTGCATCCTTTCCAACTTGCGGTAATTCGGTAACATTTCAGGCACTTTATGCTTATACCAGGGGTCTAGTAGCATGGACACCCAGTACAGGCCATTCTCCTTCAGCCTTTTTATACGAGGGTCCCTCAACTGGCACGACAGCATGAAAGACCCCATTTGCACAAGGTTGGATGCCGAGCTACTCATGTCCCATTCCTCGTCCTCAGTGATCTCACTGAAGGTATGTTCTTCCCCCCAGCCACGTACAACACCACAGGTACCAGAAAGGTGACAACGAGCACCCTGGGATGCCTGTTGGTCTTCCTCCTCCTCCTCAAAGCCACATTCCTCCTCTGACTCCTTTTCCTCACAATCCTCTTCCAGCGTTGCCGCAGGTCCAGCAAGCGATGCTGATAAGGCTGTTTCTGGTGGTGATGGTGACCACAACTCTTCCTCTTTCTCTTCACGCTCATCTATGGCCTGATCCAGCACTCTTCGCGGGCACGCTCCAGGAAGAAAACAAATGGTATGATGTCGCTGATGGTGCCTTCAGTGTGACTGACTATGTTTGTCACCTCCTCAGAAGGACGCATGAGCCTACAGGCATTGCGCATGAGCGCCCAGTAATGTGGCAAAAAAATTCCCAGCTCCGCAGAGGCTGTCCTAGCACCCCGGTCATACAAATAGTCGTTAATGGCTTTTTCTTGTTGGATCAGGCGGTCGAACATTAGGAGTGTTGAATTCCAACGTGTCGGGCTGTCGCAAATCAAGCACCTCACTGGCATGTTGTTTCGCCGCTGGATATCTGAGAAGTGCGCCATGGCCAGGTATCAGTGGTCAGATGGACCCTTGCCCCAACACTGTGTGCCAGACATGCCATTACTTCCTTTTGCACAATCGAGTACAGGTTGGGGATTGCCTTTTGTGCAAAGAAATTTCGGCCGGGTACCTTCCACTGCAGTGTCCCAATAGCTACAAATTTTTGGAACGCCTCAGACTCCACCAGCTGGCGGGCTAAGAGTTCAGACAAGCCAGCTGTCAGATGCCGGGCAAGGGGGTAACTTTGTGACATTGGCTTCTTACGCTCAAACATGTCCTTGACAGACACCTGACTGTGGGCAGATGAGCAGGAACTGCTCAAGGCAAGAGACGGAGTGGCGGATGGTTGAGAGGGTGCAAGGAGGACAGCAGTGGTTGACGTGGCTGAAGATGCTGGACCAGGGAGGAGGATGGAGGCTTTGAGTTTGTGTGCTGCTTGAACTCATGTGTTGATCCCATAGGCGTTTGTGATGTGCGATCATGTGCCTTCGCAAAGCAGTTGTACCTAGGTGGGTGTTGGACTTCCCACGACTCAGTTTCTTTTGGCACAGGTTGCAAATGGCATCGCTGTTGTCAGAGGCAGACACACACACAAAAAATGCCAGACTGCTGAGCTCTGCAATGACGGCATTCTGGTGGTGGCAACAGCATGCTGACCCCGGGTGCCGATGCATGCTGTCTGACTGTGCCACTAGCTCCTTGCGACGACCTCCCCCTGCTGCCAACTCGTCTCCTCCTCCTCTCTGTCTCCCCATCTGAACTTTCCCCCTCTTCTTCTTCTCTTCTAGCGGGCACCCACGTGACATCCACGGACACATCGTCATCATCAACCGCTTCACTTGTATCTGACAACTCAGCAAAGGAAGCAGCAGCGGGTACAACATCATCATCATCACATGTGTGTAATGCTGCCTGACTGAGACATATCCCTGTTATCTACATCCTCTGGCAATAATGGTTGCGCATCACTATCACTCATTTCTTCCAACTGATGTGTAAATAACTCATCTGACAGATCAAGTGAAGCAGCTGTGGTGCTAGTGTTGGTGGTGGCGGCAGGCGGGCAAGTGGTAACTTGAGAGGTGCCCGAAGATAAGCTGGAGGAGGATGGTGCGTCAAGGTTCCGAGCGGAAGCTGTAGAATATTGGGTGTCCTGTGTTAGCCAGTCAACTATGTCCTCAGAACTGTTCGAGTTTGGGGTATGTAGCCTCTGAACACTGGGCATTATTCTAGGGCCAAAGGGAATCACAGCACCACGACCACGACGCCCCCTGCGGGGTGGCCTGCCTCTGCCTGTCATTTTTTTTTTCGATTAGTGGTACTATGCGTGCACGCTACTGTGACAACAGATATGAGTGGCACTGTGCACTGGCAGAAGTTGGCAGAGTAGACGCTGTAGGCCTGACACACACGCTTGCAGACAACTAACTGCTATTCAATCTATTACAGTCAAAATTTTATTTTATTTTTTAAATGTACACTACTGTTACGCCAGATATGAGTTGTACTGGGGTGACACTGTGCCCTGGCAGGCAGGCACTGAAACGCACACGTGTGAAGGAAACGGACTGCTATTATTTCACAGTCAAAAAAGTGTTGTTTTTTTTAAATGTACACTACTGTTACACCAGATATGAGTTGCACTGGTGTGACACTGTGCCCTGGCAGGCAGGCACTGAAACGCACACGTGTGAAAGAAACTGACTGCTATTATTTCACAGTCAAAAAAGTGTTGTTTTTTTAAATGTACACTACTGTTACACCAGATATGAGTGGTGGAACTGGGCAAGTGGGCACAGTATACGCTGTGAGCCTAACACACACGCTGGCAGGCAGGCAACTGCAATTAGATTACACAGGGAAAAAAAAAAAAGCAGACTGATGTTCTAGCCCTAAAAAGGGCTTTTTGGGGTGCTGTCCTTACAGCAGAGATCAGATGAGTCCTTCAGGACTGTAGTGGACACTGAATACACTAGCCTAGATATCGATTTCCCTATTAAATCAGCAGCAGCTACACTAAGAATGCAGCTTCCAAATGAATCTAAAATGGATGCTGTCCAGGAGGTAGGAGGGTCTGGGAGGGAGGGTCTGCTGCTGATTGGCTGGAATGTGTCTGCTGACTGTGAGGTACAGGGTTAAAGTATTACTCAATGATGACGAATAGGGGGCGGATCGAACATCGCATATGTTCGCCCGCCGCGGCAAACGCGAACAAGCTATGTACACCGAGAACTATTCGCCGGCGAACTATTCGCGACATCACTATTAGTCAATCTATAATATATTCTTGGGATCATTTTTGGATACCGGCTCTAGTAAACAAGTAGAGGTAGTATGCTAATTTAAGCCACTTTATGGTAAAAATTAGTAGGGTAACTTGATATCTGAACAGGAAGGAGTTATTTTGACTATATCAGATGTTCTTTGACTTTGAGAAAGTAATATGTACAGGGAAAATTAAAAAGTTACATCGAAAAAAACATCTAACAAACACATCATCAATTCTTTAAAATTCAATATTGATTATCCTATATAATAAAAGGCCAAGTGTGTTTCTCCGAAGCTGTCACGTGCAGTAGAGACTGCGCACGAGGACAAACACACCTGGCCTTCCAACTGACCTGGCGTCGTGTGGTGGAGTGGGTGTGGCCGGGCGGATGCGGAGTGGGTGTGGCCGGGCGGGTGCGACATGGACGTGGCCGGGGAGGGTGCCGAAGACCTGCTTTAAAACGAAGAAGACAGCAGCCATCTTGTCACCCTCATGGGTTTATAACAGATATGGAAAACGCTCACCAGATATTAACTGAACTCAGCAAACTACTAGTTTCTCACCAACTTATATTTACCGCAGCATTAAATAAAGCCATTGGCTCTACAGAGGACAACAGAATCCAGGCAGAGGTTTATTTAAGCCCAGCTGATGTGAACACTGTTGGCGGGGATGCTTTGGGGACCCAGCATCCAACGCTCACCCCTGATATAGTAATTGCTGAGGAGACGTTATACCAAGAGGCAGAAGGCTTTTCCGCCGAGCTCCTGTCACTGAGTGCTATTGCTAGGAGCCCAACCAGAGCTTATATAGATAACCCAGGAGGAGGTGGAGATTTGGATTCCCAGGTGCTTTCGGAATGGATCAATGCTGTGGACACAAACCATCGGCTGAGAGATTATAGTGTTTCTCACATAGTCCTGGGAGGAAGAATAATAAAGACGGAGCGAACGGGGACAGCACTGGAGGGATCCTTCCTTTTGTGGAAGCAATTTTGCCTGACCCACGCAGCCCGATACAAGATCAGCGAGACAAACAGCACAGAGCTAGATCTTATGGATGTGGTACATTCATAAAGGATGGGCATAGGATGTGTTGCCACTTATGCTTTGCTGTTTGGACACAATATGAAGGAACTCTACAAAAAAATTTAAGCCAGACTTTCCTGATAAATCTTATGTGAACTTTTTCTTTTTGCCACACTAGTTATATTAGAGGCAATCCAGATTATTAACCGTTGCATTTGAAGGCATAGCGCTAGAAACCAAACAACGGTCTTACAAGGACTTGCCTAAAGCTCAATTGCAAGTTAGATGCTTACTGCTCTGTCTATATTCTACAACTCAAGAGCTTCATTAGTATTATGTGCTGAGTTTCATATTGACATTTGTTTATATGTTCCCCTTATAGCAGCATAGGTTAGTAAGGGCTTCTCCCAGTTTGGTTTAGGACTAAAATATTGGGTGTTTTACTTGTCCCTTTGATTGCACTTATGCTACCTCTTCTTTTGCCAGACGGTCACCGAACTTAATCTTTATTTCAGTTACAGCAGTGAACCAGAATATGTTAAACCTCAATTGTGAGTGGTTTCTTGTCCAGAGGGTTAAATTTGTGCTAAGTTATGTATTGTAAAATATATTTACAACAGCGACTTATGTTATAACAACCAATCTCTCTCATTACCTATTTAGAGCACTCTAAATTAAACGTGCCTGGTTTGTTAAAGTCACAATTCTTATGTTTAATTGATACTATGATTTAGTTTGAAGCTTACTAATGCAACATATTCAATACTCAGAGTAGTTACTCTAAACTGCATTTAAATCCAGGATACACAACAGCCTATCTCTCAGGAGAATATTTAGCAGCCCTAATCTCCCATATGTTCCAACTCTAGAATATTTTTCGCCCTAGCTTAGTAACTCTTATTGTTGTATTAAAAACCGTTTCTCAAAACTCATTCTCACTATGTAAAGCTGCCTATACAATTATCCTACTACATGCCTATTCTACATTAAGATTGGTACATATATAACCTAGCTACTTTTTTATTTATGCTCCTAACCCCCCCCCCCCCCCCCCCCCCTATTAATATGCTCTGACAAGTTTATTTGTTCTCAGAGTATTATTTTGTGGTTCTCTTGTTACATACCACATCTATCATTTTAAAGGGACGTGAAACCCAAAATTTTTCTTTTATGATTCAGATAGAGAATACAATTTTAAACAACTTTCTAATTTACTTCTATTATCTAATTTGTTTTATTCTCTTGGTATCATTTGTTGAAGGAGCAGCAATGCACTACTGGTTTTAACTGAACACATGGGTGAGCCAATGAAAATGAGTATTTATATACAGCAAACAATCAGCAGCTAGAACCTAGGTTCTTTTCTGCTCATGAACTTGCATAGATAAACCTTTCAGCAAAGGATAACAAGGGAAGGAAGAAAATTAAATAATAGAAGTAAATTAGAAAGTTGTTTAAAATTGTATTCTCTATCTGAATCATGAAAGAAAAATTTTGGGTTTCATGTCCCTTTAACTATTCATAATAAAACAACTGTACATCAAAATTAGCGTTTCATTATAATAATAGCTCTCATCATATTCAAAATATCATCCTAAGGTCTCACTTGCATACACTAATATTGCTATTCCTTGGGGTATAGTGTGACCTTGATATGTATTTCTGGAGCCGAACGGAAAACTACATTTCTATACTGCAAAATATCTTAATCTTCCTTTTGTGTTCTTTATACACGTGAATTGTATTTTCAAGTTGTTTCTAGTTCTAGAGCTTAAAGGGCCACTAAACCCAAAATCTTTCTTTCATGATTCAGATAAAGAATAGAAATTTAAACAACATTACAATTTACTTCCATTATTTATTTTGCTTCATTTTTTAAATATCCTTAGTTGAAGAAAAAGCAATGCACATGGTGAGCCAATCACACGATGCTTCTATGTGCAGCAACCAATCAGCAGCTAGTGAGCATATCTAGATATGCTTTTCATCAAAGAATATCAAGAGAATCAAACAAATTAGATCATATAAGAAAATTTGAAAGATGTTTAAAATGGCATTCTCTTTCTAAATCATAAAATAAAAAATGTGGGTGGTATGTCCCTTTAATGAGGCTTTTTGTACAAATTTGTCTATATGAAAATTTTGGTGAATACTAATAATGCAAAAAAATAGAGGTTTATAATGTTTGTAGATCCTTTTGTAACATCTGAATGGTAATCTGATTTGCATTGAGTGTACCTGCATTTGCAACTTCATATATGTATTGATCTACCTTTTCCTGTAATTTAGATTATATTACCTCAATAAAAATATTGAATAAAAAAATAAAAAATAAAAAATGTTTTTGCTTTCTTGTTATCCTTTGTTCAAAATAGAAAAATAGTAAGCTCGGAAGAGTGCACATGTCTGCAGCACTATATGTGAGCAGTTTTACAACAGTGTTATACATTAGCAAGAGCACTAGGGGCAGCACTATTTATTGTCATGTAGTGCTCCTCCTGACATGCGTGCTACCTATCTAGATATCTCTTTAACCAAAAATAACATGAGAACAAAGCAAACTTGATAATAAAAGTGAAATGGAAACTTTTAAAATTGTATTCTCTAGCTGAATCATTAAAGAAAAATTTTGGGTTTCATGCCCCTTTAATGGTTATGGGGTCTGATTGGAAGTCTAATGTGAATATGTAGCTAACAAATTAAGACTGCAGTGATCTGATCTGGGATCTCGTGCTGGCAATAGACTGAGTGGGATTGCAGGACCATGTGTTCTTATTTGAGGTCTGGTAATGACTTCAACTACCACCTCTGGTCTCCTTTTGGTTGTGGAGAGCAGTGGGCATCTTTGAATAGCAGCCTTCATTTTTTACACTTATGTTCAAATATGTGTTAAAATAGTAAGAGTCGAACAGCTCCAGGATACTATTTTGTTTGCATGTTGTGTTAGATATCAGAATCCTGGATTCCAGATAATTAAAACCTCAGCTGCCAGAGAGGGTCCCCACATGTTGCTATTCAGTTTATTGCTAGCATTCATGGGTTAGACAAGCTGATTAATGCATCTCACCACAACTTGTTTTCCAATTTTACTGCATCCTGATTTATTGTTTTTAAAAGAGAATCAACATCAGTTCATACATGTATTCTGTTTGAAATAGTACAAATCCAATGAGCAAATAATAGTCACCTACCTCCCAATATAGCTGCAAAACTTGATGTCAGTGAAAACTGATTTTCAATAACTTTGGGAAGAAAGGTTGAAAATCCAGTAGTGATCAAAGCATCTGTACAGCTGGCAAATGTCAAAGACATCAGCACTGGGTTTTTTAGCAACAGCTGGAACCAAAATAGAATTAATATTTAATAACATTTAAAACCCTCAAAGTATGTTTTATATTATTATATACATATAACAAATGTTATGCAAGAGCTATTGTACACAATCTCAACACAAGCCCTTGGAAATACCACTCTTCTGTTCCTTCACTGTTCCCTGTACAGCAAATAACATGCTTTTTATTTTCCTAGATTCTTGCAATGCAAACAAGAATGAACTATAATTGTATATATCATACAAACAAGCACTTACAATACATGTGCATTAAAGTGATTGTAAACTTTAACGAATTATAGCCCAGTATCAAATAATACTCTTATAAACAGGGGCACTTTAATTAATTAAAGTTTACAAAGACGCTTATATTTTAAAATATTTACCTTTGCGTTTTGGTAAACATAACGCCGATCCTCCGCCTGCATCTGCTGCTGAATTAAAGTGTCCCTGTTTTTAAGATTATTATTTGATACTGGGCTTTAATTAGTTAAAGTTTACAATCCCTTTAAGTGGTTTCTTGTACATTTACATATGGAGCTCTAATATATGGCTATTCAGTATAGTAACTACTTTCAAGCACTAATCAGCAATGTTATTAATTTGCTGCCTTGTTTTAAAGGGACAGTAAAGTTATAATTAGACATTCAAGATTTAGACAGAGCATACAGTTTTAAACAACTTTCCAATTTACTTCTAGTATTTAATGTGCTTCCTTCTCTTATTATCCTTTGCTGAATGGTTTGTCTAGGCTCAGGAGCAGCAAAGAACCTAGGTTCTAGCTGCTGATTGGTAGCTGCATATATATACTGATTGTCATTGGCTCATCCATGTGTTCAGTTAGAAACCAGTAGTAACAAATTATACCAAGAGAATGAAGCAAATTTGATAATAGAAGTAAACTAAAAAGTTGTTTAAAATTGTATGTTCTACCTAAATCATGAAAGAAAAATTTGGGGTTTCATGTCCCTAAGCAAATAGTAGGGTCTCATGTGTTCAGCTACATTTTGCTTTTATATTGTTTAATAATTCAAGTATTTTATTAGAAATGTAGATAAAATATCCATAATTGCCATACAATATTTTTTGCATGGAAATTCTAAAAAGACTGGATTGAGGGCCTAGCGAACTAGCTGTTCTAGGTCAGACCCAAATTCAGGACACATCATAAATGTCGAGGAGGTGGTAAAAAAAACAACTATCTATTGATTTATTACTAACTGTGAGCGGAAATTATTACACGTGCATTTGTTTCATTATGATTGCAAAGTTGTTAACCAAACACGGATATTTGTTTCATTTTCATGAATGCACCACAAAATTAAAAGAAAATGAATAAATAATTATGAAATTCATCCGTATTCATTTGTTTCCTTTAAATTACCTTAGGGTTTAAAAATACTTATCTATAGCGCTAATCCCGACCCTTCTTCTCAGAGCCCAGGTCATGATAATAGGAGGCTTAGCACAGTGAATGCCAGGGCCTGCACTAAAGGCAAAGGTCCTTTAGTGCAGGCCCTAAGATCCACCGCGCTAAGCCTCCTATTAGCTTGACATGGGGCTCTGAGAAGAAGGTTAGGGATTTACGCAGCTCTCCATCATGCTAGAGGTAAGTATGTAATGCTACAGGTGAACTGTTCCACCTGTAGCAAAGGAACACTTGCATTGACTTAACGAAAACTAATGTAAATGTGCCATGAATATTCAGCAAGGGCAGCCAAATATTCAGAAAAATACATTTTCTAAATATTCGGTTCAAAAGATTTGGCCGAACCAATTTTTTGCCCGTGCACATGTCTATAAATTATTATTTGTTAGTGTAAAGCAACAGCAGTAGTACTATAAATGTACAGCATACAGCTAACAAACTGACAGGCACTTAATGAATGACAAATCTAGCCACTGACCTATAGAAAAATATATACGATAATAAAACATTAATGGGAAAAGAGGGCCCAAAATAAGTGCTACTTATAAGGTGAGCATGCCGCCCTTAGAGGTAATAGTGATTACTCAAATTTAAAGAGACAAGATACCCAAATGTTAAAGTGATTGAAAGGGAAGCAGTATAGCTGCAAAAAGCCAACTAGAAAATATCACCTGAACATCTATATGTAAAAAAAGAAAGATATTTTAACTCAAAATTTCTTCAGTAGCCACATCCCATTGTAAAGGGATTTTAAGCAGCCAATCAGGATGCTAGTCCAAGGACTTGCAAGGGAGCGTGCACCTGACATGTGCAACACAGTCATATTTATTCCCTCTTCAGTTTAAATAAGTTTATTATGAAATGATGTCAGATTTCAGTGAAATCTCATCAGATCACAGTAATGCAAAGTATGACATCAGCACTGATTAAGCTGGTTGGCGGTTGTTTTTTTTTTTTTTTTTTTTCAACATGCAGATGATAGTAGCTGAAGGATAACTATTCACAGAGCACTTGCTATTGTGAGTTTAAGAAATGTTGAGGTAAAATATCTTCCTTTTTTGCATAGAGATGTTCATATGATATTTTCCTGTCAACTTTTTGCATTTATGCCCCATCATTTTCAAGTGATTTAGCATATGGGTATTATGTCCCTTTAAGAAGTAGTGCTCAATGTGGGCCATCTCATGCAGAATAAGTAGTGCAACACTATGCAAGGCAAATCCAGGACACCTGAAACATTAGGAATACATTTAAGGAAAATTAGGACATCTGGTAACCTTCATTTAATATTTCTGTAGCTAATAGTTTAACATAAAGATGGTTTGTTTACATATTTGTGTGTAGTTTGATATTTGAAACCATTCATCATAAGTAGATGCTTTTAATTGGTTACTTCACGTCTTTGTATGAACATGTTGTATTGGTCAATTTTACAGTCCAGCAAGACATTTTGAAACAGAATTGGCTATTGAAATTTATAAAATGTGGTATAAGAAAAATGGAAAAATAAATAATTAAAAAAGGAATAATTAAATAAGATTATTTTATTTTTACTCTACAATGAAAAAATGTTGATGATTTATATTTAAGGGGATATTTGTGCTGTATTTACTTGAGGTTTATGACTGGTTAAATATATGTCTGTCAAGTTCTTTATCTGTAACTATTTATGCTTCCTGCACACCCAATTGGACCACATAATTTTAATCAGTGCAAGTGTTCACTTGAATTGTTTTTATTATTTCACTTTATTTTATTGTATTGGATATGGGTTTTTAAAGTGAAGGTAAACTTTGATGAATGAAAGCCGTTTTTAAAAAATACTATTAAAAACAGGGGCACTTTCATTCATCAAAGTTTACAAAGCAGCCGTTTTGATTAAAAACTTACCTTTTTTTCTTTTCTCAGCCAGAGCAGCTTCCCCCTCTGGAAATCCTCTCTTCACACGTCAGCAATGACTAATCCGGCTTCCTAGAAATCACAGTATGGCCTCAGGCAATGACTACCCTGTGGGGAAAGCCGTGATTGGAAGAAGCCGGATTAGTCATTGCTGACGTGTGTAGAGAGGATTTCCAGGAGGGGGAAGCTGCTCTGGCTGTGAAAAGAAAAAAAGGTAATTTTTTTTAATCAAAACGGCTGCTTTGTAAACTTTGATGAATGAAAGTTCCCCTGTTTTTAATAGTATTTTTTAAAAACGGGCTTTCATTCACCAAAGTTTAGCTTCACTTTAACTTAAAACATTGTTATTTTGATTGAGCGCTGTTCATTTTTTGTTTGGATTCTATATTTTCTTTGGAGAGGCAGATTTTATAGTATTTACTTATACATCTACTCTGACGGTGTTTAGTTTTCGTTTCTTTGGTAATAGAAGATAAACAGCGCAATCATACCTAAAATTAATTTCTGTGTTCCCTGATTTTCCATAAAATTAAGGTATACAATACTTTTAAATATGTCATTATTGTTAAAAGATTCATATAACAAACTTATCAAAGGTCTGGAAGAAAGCAGAACCCCGGACGTTGGCATCAAGGTAGGGGTAATTGACCCCTATTGGCTGAATGCAGTTCAGCTTTAGGTCAAAGGGGCGTGGCTGGAGGCAAGTTTTTAAATTGTTGGTGCATAGTGTTTTTCGCGCTCTTTTCAGTGACTTACCTGACCGGGAGAACGGCTTCAGTGCTTACCTGCTATGGACGCGCTGCTACAGGAGCTGACGGCGATGGCCAGAGGAAGAGGAGTCGAATGGATCCGGGAGCAGCTGAAGTCGGTGGAGGAGCCTCGCGCAGGGACATCAGGAGTTGCAGGAGTCAGCGGGTCCAGGAAGAAGAGACCGTTGAGATCAGCTGGGCCCCCGTCAAGGTTGAGTCCTGAAGCATCCAGCTCGAAGCGGAAGTCGGCGACGAAGACTGGGCGGAGAGGTTCTTCAAGCAAGAGGCCAGTGGCAGAGAAGACGTCAGGACCCGGTGCATTAACGGCGCATGGCGGTGACGTCATTGCGCTCCGGAGGCCCGCTGGGACTGCAGGAGCAGAGAGGACGGTGACGGGTAAAGTGGGGTCTGGCAGGGGCACAATCTACAGGGTAGTGTGGCGGTAGTAAAAGGGGGCATGTTTAATGGTATGCCAGGTATGTGAGTTAGTTATTGGGTATGTTTGTAGTTATTCGTGAGGGGGGAAGGCTGTCAATTTTTTTGCACGGCAGTGAGGGGGTTAACATTAATAGGGGCCAGTATGTTGGTTTTTATAATTTTAGTGTTTGGTATTGTATTGAGGTAGGTATGTTAAAAAAAAAGAAGGGTGCGTTATGCTTATTTTCTCCTGGCAAAAAAAAAAAATTAAAAAATAATTAGAAGTTTATGAATAAAATTTTTAGAAATGTATTGCAATAATAAAAATTGACGAATGTATGTTGGTGTAAAAATATACATATATATTGAAATGTTTTATTTTGGTTTTTTGTTTTCCTTGTTTTTTAAGGTTTTTTATTGGGGTTGTATGATATGCTTTTGGTTATATTATCTAGGTGAGGAATTTTGCTTGTAATGGTAGGGCAGGTTTAAAAAAAAAAAAAAAAAGATAATAAATATATAAACAAATTGGTGTTCTTTCTTTGATGGTTGCAATTTTATGTTTTTTTCCCTGAGTTTTATAGGTGTTCCTGTATAGGTAGGTGCTATTTGGTTTGGGTTATTGCTTACGCAGGTTACTGTTTTTAAGGAGAGCAGGGTAGGAAGCTGACATTTGACTAGGAGGTGTTTTAAAAAAAAAAAAAGAAGAAGATCATAGGAAAAAGGGTGTTAGTGGGGATATTTTAATAAAGTAGTAGTTTGGGGATGAGAGCTAATGTCTCTAATTCTTTCACGCAGAGGTTTATCAGGAAGCACACGGCCTTTCTAGTGGAGGAGAAGAGGCCCCTACTCCTCAAAGGGACCCGGTTACGGAGCCGTTGCTGGTACTGGATGCTGGCAGCGACTTTGAGGAAGAAGAGGAGATTGACGAACCTGCGTTACCTGGACCGAGTACGGCTGGTCAGGTAGGCGATGCGTCTACCCTGGCGCAGCTTTTGAAATTATTATCTCCTGAAAAGGGGGTAAGGGTTTCAGGGGGGAGCAGGGCTTGTGAGAGTAGGGTTAGAGATAGGGAGGGGGTGCAGGGGAGTAGGTCATCAGGGGGGGCATGCACTCACACCTTCCCGTGCTTTGCAGTCCCCAGGATCTGGAGATATTACGGTGCCCAGCAGGCATCAAAGAAGGAGGTCAAGGTCGGGTCACGGCTGACGGAGATCACGTTCACCTTTGAGAAGATCTACTGTTATTCATTCACCTACTCGGGCGAGGGTTGAGAGTTCAAAGAGCAGTGGAAGAAGAGAGAGAGGACTTCACCTTCTAGGAAATCGAATGGGAACAAGAGGACAGGCGAGAGCGGTAGAAGGAGAGATGAGGTATTGGCAACCCAGGTCGTTCCCAGTGTTGGAGCAGATAATCGGGAGAGTACAAGGACGGCCCCCCAGTCTTCAGGTGAGTCAGCTGGGGGTGCTGTGGTGGAAGGATCGGGTTTGAAGTGTGGAGAACGTGAGAAGCTGCTGAATGGTTTGAAGGCGTTGCTGGCGAGTTTGGAGGCTCCAAGTGGGGGGGAGTCGGCCGATAAGGCTTGGACCCCGGGAGCCATTGTGGCTCCGGCTGAGTCAGTTTCGTCGGTGAGTGGAGCCGTTTCGGTTTCTCAGGTGTCGACTGTTTCGGTTTCGGGTAGTTCAATTAAGGTAGCTGAGGAAGCCTTGAGGTGTCCGTGCTTGTGTTCCATTGGTCCTTTGGGGATTCATCTAACGGTGGAAGTTAAAGAAAAAATATGGAAGAGGGAATTTTTAGAAATTTTTTCTTTGTTGCCACTGGACCAAGTGGTGGAGTTGAAGGAGGATGATAAATCCGAGAAAGGCAAGAAGGAGGAAGATGAAAGGAAGAAGAGGTACAGGAAGTTACCTAAGACCTTAGGTAATTGGTCGAGAGCCTTTTGCATTCTTGCTAGTGTGGTAACGGAGAAGTGCCCGGATCAGGGTGGATCTTTATTTTGTTATTTTGATGAGATTTCAAATGCTTACCGTACTTATGGAGGTATGGCATGGTGGCGTTATGACGAGAAGTTTCGTCAGAGGCTGGCAGTGAGACCAGAGATGCGTTGGGACGATCGTGACATGGGCATTTGGCTCGAGATCATGACCCCTTTAAGGGGTCAGCCTTTTCGTGGGTCAGGGGTCGGTTACTCCGGCCCCTCGGTTAGTTCCGGATCGGCAGTCTCAATGCGTAAGGGATTATGCTTCCAATTTAACGATGGAGCATGCCGGTTTGGAGCAAGTTGTAAATTCAGACACGAATGTTCTGGGTGTGGCGGTAGCCACAGTTTTTCAAGGTGTTTCAAGAAAGGAAAGATTGTTAGTAAACAAGGGGAATCTACTCCTTCGAGCTCAGACCCCGGTGAAGGTAGGAAAGATGGTGGGTTGGTTAGAGGCTTACGCCAATAAACGGGGAAAACGAGATGATGCCGAGCTGCTTCTTTCCGGTTTCAGCTCAGGTTTTGTAATTCCTTTCAAGGAAAGTGCTGGTGGTAAATTTAGTGGGAATTTGAAGTCAGCCAGGGAATTCCCTGAGGTGGTTAGAAAAAAGTTGCAAAAGGAGGTTACTTTGGGAAGAATGGCAGGCCCATTTGTTTCTCCTCCTTTGGAGAATTTGAGAATTTCTCCATTAGGAGTAGTTCCTAAGAGGATTGAGGGTCAATTTCGTTTGATCCACCACCTATCTTACCCAAAGGGTTTTTCTGTCAATGATGGCATTGATCCGGAATTGGTCTCGGTTAATTATGCGTCATTCGACAAAGCTGTTGATTTGGTTCGGGTTGCTGGCCGGGGAGCTTTGTTGGCTAAGGTTGACATCAAGGCGGCATTCAGACTATTGCCGGTTCACCCTCGGTGTCATCACCTTTTAGGTTGTAAATTTGATGGTTCCTTTTTTGTAGATTTGTGCCTTCCAATGCGGTGCTCTATTTCTTGTTCTTATTTCGAGAAGTTTAGTACATTCGTTGAATGGGTGGTAAAGCAACGAGCTGGGTTGTCATCTTTAGTTCATTACTTGGATGACTTCTTGTTTGTGGGCCCCGAGGGTTCAGAGGTCTGCAGGAGGCTGATGTTGACTTTTGATCTTGTTGCATCTGATTTTGGTATTCCAATTGCTGAAGAAAAATCGGAAGGTCCGATAACTTCTTTGTGTTTCTTGGGTATTGAGATTGATTCAGTGGCTATGCAATGCCGTTTACCCGAGGATAAGGTCGTTGACTTGTTTCAGTGCATCCAAAGGGCGTTGTCGTCTGAGAAGATAACTCTGCGGTGTCTTCAATCTTTGTTGGGTAAGATTAACTTTGCATGTCGTATTATCCCTGTTGGTAGGGTTTTTTGTAGAAGATTTGCATTGGCGACGGTCAGGGTAGTCGTTCCCCATTATCATATTCGTTTGTCAAAGGTCTTGAAGGATGACCTTCGAGTATGGTTGGCCTTCTTGAAGGATTTCAATGGCCGGTTGGTGATTCAGGAAATAGATTGGTCTGATGAGCATTTATGCCTGTTTACTGATGCATCTGGTTCCTGCGGCTTTGGAGCCTATCTGAATGGAAAATGGTGTGCTGAGGCTTGGCCTGAAGATTGGGAACCTTTGGGTTTGACAAAAAATCTAACTTTTCTGGAACTCTTCCCTCTGGTGGTTGCTTTAAAGATTTGGGCTTCTGAGCTCCGAGACAAACGGGTTTGTTTTCACTCGGATAATTTGACTGCTAATTCCCCCCCGGTTATCAGTTTGTTGAGAGAATTTGTGCTGGAGTGTCTGAGGCTTAATGTCATTTTTAGAGCTGTTCATGTATCGGGCAAGTTGAATTCTATTGCTGACGCTCTTTCCCGTTTTCAGTGGGAGCGGTTCAGGTCGGAGGCTCCGGACGCAGAGACGGAGGGTGCGAATTGCCCGAGGGAATTGTGGCTCCTGGGGTATCCTTAGTTTGGGACCTCGTGAATGGGGCTCTGGCACAATCCACCTGGCGGGCCTACGCCCGGGTATGGAAGTTATGGTTAACTGTGGTGAATGGTAGGGAATGGATGGCTTCTATAGAATCCTGTCGTGAGATACTGTTAGGTTGGATTATGCAGTGGAGGACTGAGTCTTTATCAGCAGCGGAAATTCGTAGGAGACTTGCAGCTTTGGCTTTCTTGTTTCAGTTGGGTGGTTTGGAGGATGTAACCAAGAATTTTGTAGTTAGAATGGCGGTTCGTGGTTTGTGTAGGAAGAAGCCATTAAAGGACAGTAGAAGACCGGTTATTTTCTCATTGTTAAAGAAGTTGGTGAGTATTCTTCCTCAGGTCTGTTATTCTGATTTTGAATTTTTATTGTTCCGGACTGCTTTTGTTC
Organism: Bombina bombina; assembly: GCF_027579735.1. Classification (NCBI taxonomy): domain Eukaryota; kingdom Metazoa; phylum Chordata; class Amphibia; order Anura; family Bombinatoridae; genus Bombina; species Bombina bombina. Next base: position 252,249,252 of record NC_069500.1, read on the forward strand.
TGGCCTTTTTCGGGGCTTTTAGAATTTCTGAATTGGTAGGTAAGAATAGGTTATGTGCTAGTGGCCTTCGGTGGAGGGACATTTGTTTGAATAACGGGAGTTTGGACATATGGTTAAGAAAATCTAAAACTGACCAGTCTGGAAAGGGAAAATTGTTTCGTTTAAGGGCGGTTGGTGGCCCGTGTTGCCCATTTGGGGCGGTGTTAGCCTTTTTAAAGGTTAGGAATGGAGCTAACGAGGCTTTATTGATCCATCAGGATGATTCTGTGCTTTCAGTTTTTCAATTTGTATCTGTTTTTAAAAAGTGCCTTGTTTTGTTAGGGTTAAATCCTTGTGAATTTGGTTCTCATTCATTCCGCATTGGAGCTGCGACGGAAGCTCAGCTCCTGGGTTTGGAGCCTCAGGTGATTAAGAAGATTGGTAGATGGGAGTCTGACCGTTTCAGAGTGTATGTGAGGCCGGGGTTGGTAGTTTAAAAAAAAAAAAAAAAAAAAAGTTTGTTTTTATTTGTTCTTCTTTTCAGGTCCTTTGAGATGTTGGGTTATCGGCCATTCTTACGTTTATTGGGCCAGGAAAGCTGCTGCTGTAAAAAAAGGATGGTGCCCAGCTGGGTTTTTGTAAGAAAAAACTTGTTTTGAGGTGGTTTGGGGTTAGGGGCATGAGGTGGTGTCAGCTTTTGGAATCCGTAGTTAATTATGCTAGGTTGTTTTCGCCTCCTAATATCTTGGTTATTCATCTCGGAGGGAATGACTTGGGTTTTATGGCACAGAAAGCTTTGGTGGACAAGATTAAGTGGGATTTGGACCGGTTACATACTTTGTTCCCGAGTTTGGTAATTGTGTGGTCAGACATTGAGTGCCGGCTGTTTTGGAGGTCAGCGTGGGACTGTGTTAAATTGGAAAATTCCCGGCGTAAAGTGAACCGTATGGTGAGTGGTCACGTTAAAAAGTTTGGGGGCCTCGCTTTGAGGCATTCAGAGTTTGAAGGGGAATCGGGTAAATGTTTTTTCCTCCGAGATGGTGTCCATCTTAATGAGGTAGGTTTACATTTATTTAATTTTACCCTAAAGGAGGGTATTGAGTTGGCCGCAGCCTTGTTGGGCGGTGCTCGATGCTAGTTCGAGCTGTGGCGGGGTGCTTGCCCTGGGTGATGGCTTACGCCATGGTTGGGGTTCATGGTACCTCCTGTTGGGATAGGCAGGAGAGGTGATTGTTCATGGGGAGGCGTGCCTTATGGGTTCAGGCACGGAAAATATTTATTTGGTAGGGCAAGCCCTGGTTTTATGGTGTTAAGTTTTAAATAAAAGTTATTTATGTTGTTAATAATAATAAAATATGCTGCAGCCTTTTTTACCCCAACTCTGGTGTTGTGTTATTTATTTGGGATTGGGTTGTTGGGGGACGGAATGTATAGACAATTTGGGGTCAAGCAGAACCCCGGACGTTGGCATCAAGGTAGGGGTAATTGACCCCTATTGGCTGAATGCAGTTCAGCTTTAGGTCAAAGGGGCGTGGCTGGAGGCAAGTTTTTAAATTGTTGGTGTATAGTGTTTTTCGCGCTCTTTTCAGTGACTTACCTGACCGGGAGAAGAACGGCTTCAGTGCCCACCCTCCCTCCCTGTTTTATGATTTAAAAAAATTAAAAAAAAAAAAAAAATTGATTATAGATAAAAAAAAAAAAAAGAAAAGAGTAGTTTAAAAGGGTAAAACGTGTTCATATTGTTTAGTATATATGGTTGTCGCAGTAGGGGGCGGGGTGCTTGCCCTGGGTGATGGCTTACGCCATGGTTGGGGTTCATGGTACCTCCTGTTGGGATAAGCAGGAGAGGTGATTGTTCATGGGGAGGCGTGCCTTATGGGTTCAGGCACGGAAAATATTTATTTGGTAGGGCAAGCCCTGGTTTTATGGTGTTCAGTTTTAAATAAAAGTTATTTATGTTGTTAATAATAATAAAATATGCTGCGGCCTTTTTTACCCCAACTCTGGTGTTGTGTTATTTATTTGGGATTGGGTTGTTGGGGGACGGAATGTATAGACAATTTGGGGTCAAATCTTTTAAATGTTACAAACAATTTTTGCACTCATATATAGAGTTTAAGATTAATCTAAAGAAGTTTTACAAAAATAATAATCTCTCCAATTTCTAATGTCAGTGTATATTAAAATTCGAAACATGTTTTGTTAAAAAGAAAAAAAAAAGAATAAAATATTTTTTTCTTACCAAAAGTGCCAAAGGAAAATCTTTGAAGCTTTTACCAAGATTGTTTTGTTCTACAATATTTTCACTTCCATTGTTATGTGCTTGGGATATTTTTTCAGACTGTATTTTTGCAGTTCCTGTTGAACAATTACAGTTTGAGTGTTATACAATGTGCTAATGGTGATATTAAGATGAATAAAAAAAAAAAAAAAAGGTAAGATGTATTCATCAGTGAGAAATTCCTGTGCACAATCCAACTTTTTTAACTGTACAACTGTGTATTGACAAAAAGAGCTGTAGTTTTTGAATAGCACAGTAGACAGAACAAAAACTTGAGGTAAGTCTTAAAGGGACATTGTAGTGTAAGGAAATGAGGAAAATAAAGTTTAGATTCTGGAAGTAGAACTGGAGAAAATGTGAAATGATGAATTGAAGTATAGAAATAAGAAGTACATGATAATATAAACAAAGTTAAGATGTAGAGAAAAATGTATTAAAAATGAATGAGACAAAATTGGCTCAAATTATATATTTAGTAAAAGGCAACAACCAACTAATACAGTATAAGTAATGTGAATCAAAGTGCAAGATCACAAACAAGACAGTAAGAAATATTATTAAAAATAATTATAGAAAATTATAGTAAATTAGCATATCCATTGTTTGGCTGGTAACAACTGCCTTCTGTGTATTACATGAATACATTGTTTACAAACGTGCAGTATCTTCTTTCTTTTGAAAGCTGGAGCACCATATGGTTGCTGGTAATTACCCCCTATAAACTCTTGATATGAGCTGCAGCTAAATACGTAAATAAAAAGCTGCAACATAGAAGTTCTGTAACACATAAAATATGTAGCAGTGTCTATGCTATGAGGAGCCTCTAACTCTTTCAGCTTCCACAAGTGGTGGCTTTATGGGGTGCATAAGCACCTCTGTTGGACTGATTAGGCTGAAGATAAAGGTAATTAGGCTGAAGATAAGGGGGGAAAGGCACTACTGGGAACTAGCTGAGCACATTAGCTGAGCCAATGACATGAAGCTTATATATGCAGCAGCAAATCAGCAGCTCCTGAGCCTGTCTAGGTATGCTTCTCAACAAAGTACACTAAAAGAACATAACAAATTAGATAATAAAAGTAATTTGGAAAGTTGTCTAAAAGCACATACTCACTCACAAGCTCTCAGCTAAGTTTAAAAGCAAAACTGGAAGAGTCAGTTACCGCATTTGGCCAAATGGGACAAGCCCAGGTACCACGTCAAGGTCTCTTCCAAACACCTGGGTCCCTAATACAGTCACACAAATGCAGTCTCGCACACAAATGCAAGTACTTAATGAAACAAACTGGGAACAGGTCAGGGTTCACAGACTTATGTAATCACCCTAGACATAGGCAAAATAAGGAAAAAAGGACAGCACTCTCAGACAGGACTGGGTTCACATCCCATGACCCCTAAACAGGCCCAGCTTTTGGTGCATAGCACTCTCTTAAAGCTACACTATTTCCAGAGTCACGGGCAGTCAATCCCGGGCCTGCCTGGGTGCAGGTCCAGAGGGAAAATTACAAAACAGACAATACAATATACAGAAAAAGTCCAGCACTCGCTCACAAGCTCTCAGCTAAGTTTAAAAGCAAAACTGGAAGAGACAGTTGCCGCATTTGGCCAAATGGGAGAAGCCCAGGTACCACGTGAAGGTCTCTTCCAAACACCTGGGTCCCTAATAGAGCCACACAAATGCAGTCTCTCACACAAATGCAAGTACTTAATCAAACAAACTGGGAACAGGTCAGGGTTCACAGACTTATGTAATCACCTTAGGCATATGCAAAACAAGGAAACACGGACAGCACTCTCAGACAGGACCGGGTACACATCCCATGACCCCTAAACAGGCCCAGCTATAGCACTCTCTTAAAGCTACACTATTTCCAGAGTCACAGGCAGTTAACCCCTGGCCTGCCTGGGTGCAGGTCCATAGGGAAAATTACAAAACAGACCCTAGACCCTAGGCATATGCAAACAAAGGATATTGTATTGTCTGTTTTGTAATTTTCCCTATGGACCTGCACCCAGGCAGGCCCAGGGTTAGCTGCCTTTGACTCTGGAAATAGTGTAACTTTAAGGGAGTGCTATAGCACCAACAGCTGGGCCTGTTAAGGGGTCATGGGATGTGTACCCAGTCCTGTCTGAGAGTGCTGTTCTTTTTTCCTTGTTTTGCATATGCCTAGAGTGATTACATAAATCTGTGAACCCTGACCTGTTCCCAGTTTGTTTGATTAAAGTGAAGGTCAGGTTACTAATAGTGCTCGACGGCATTGAATAGACGTTTAAAAATTAACAAGGATATAATTCATGAAATGTTTCATATGTATATATTTTGTAGAATTTTTACCTATTAAACGCTGCGACGATAAGCGCAGCTCTCCCGCCCGCCATATTATCAAAATGATTGACAGATGACGATTTGTAAAATAACAAATCCTTGTTTCCCCTCCGGGGCGTTCAGCCCCTTTGCGTAAAGGTCAAGGCCCGGGGGGAAACAAGGATTGGTTCTTTTACGAATCATCATCTGTCAATCAATTTGACAAAATGGTGAACGGGAGAGCTGCGCTTATCGCCGCAGCAGTAAATAGGTAACAATTCGTCAATATATATAAATATAAAACATTTCATGAATTAAACCCTTGTTAATTTTTAAACGTCTATGCAATGCCATGGGGCACTATTAGTAAATTGACTTTAACTTTAAGTACTTGCATTTGTGTGCAAGGCTGCATTTGTGTGGCTGTATTAGGGACCCATGTGTTTGGAAGAGACCTTCACGTGGTACTTGGGCTTGTCCCATTTGGCCAAATGCGGTAACTGACTCTTCCAGCTTTGCTTTTATACTTTAGCTGAGAGCTTGTGAGTGAGTGCTGGGCTTTTTCTGTATATTGTATTGTTTGTTTTGTAATTTTCCCTATGGACCTTCACCCAGGCAGGCCCGAGGTTAACTGCCCGTGACTCTGGAAATAGTGTAGCTTTAAGAGAGTGCTATAGAACCAAAAGCTGGGCCTGTTTAGGGGTCATGGGATGTGTACCCGGTCCTGTCTGAGAGTGCTGTCAATTTTTCATGTATATATATATAATTTTTACATATAAATGTATATGTAACAACCAGCCTGTGTTCTCTGCCCCATTCTTCCCTCAAACGGTTCTTTTCCCTCTCTGTTTTCTCCCATCTGTTCTCTCTCCCCCTCTGTTCTCCCTCCTTGTACCCCCCCAATTTTTCCTCCCCACTGTTATCTCTTACTCTCCCCCACTATTTTCTCTCCACCACCATTCTCTCCCTTTGTTTTCTCCTCCCCTCTCCCATTCTCTCTTTCCGCCCACCGTTCTCTTTCCCCCTTCTCTCCCCACTCTTCTCTCTCTCTCTTCTCCTCGCCCTCTGTTCAGCCCCATACTGTTCTCTCTTCCTCTCACCACTGTGTGTACAGTAGTGGACCTACTCAACAGAGGGCCCTGGTGCAATATTTTTTGGGGTTCCCAAAGGTAACTCAGTAGAAAGCAAAAGTATTAATATACATTCTGCTCTATATAATAATGAAACAACATTTTGCACACCTATGTATAGACTGGCTGTTATGAGCTCCCACCAGCTTTTAGGCCCTGGTGCGACTGCACCTGCTGCACCAATGGTAGATCCGCCCCTGTGTGTGTGTGCATTTTTGATCAGCCAATAGGATGAACGCTCAATCCTATTGGATGATTGCAACAGCCAATAGGATTTTTTCCCCTTTAATTCCTATTGGCTGATAGAAATCTTTCAGCTAATGGGAATGAAAGGGACACCATCTTGGATGACATCACTTAAAGTGAAACTTCATTTTCCAGCGACGAAGAAGAGGATGCTCCACGTTGGATGTCTTGGAGATGGACCCGCTCCGCGCTGGATGGATAAAGATAGAAGATGCCATCTGGAGGAAGACTTTGTCGGCTGGATGAAGATGGAAGAGGCCGCCCGGATGAAGGCTTCTTGCCGCCTGGATGATGACTTCTCTGGCTGGATGAGGATGGATGTCCGGACTTCGATAACTGTAAGTGGATCGTCAGGGGTTAGTGTTAGGTTTTTTTAAGGGTTTTTTGTGTGTTTTTTTTTTAGCTTAGGGTTTTGGCAATGTAAAAGAGCTAAATGCCCTTTTAAGGGCAATGCCCATCCAAATGCCCTTTTCAGGGCAATGGTTAGCTTAGGTTTATTTAGGTTTTTATCTGGGGGGTTGGTTGGTTGGGTGGTGGGTTTTACTGTTGGGGGTGCTTGTATTTTCTTTACAGGTAAAAGATCTGATTTCTTTGGGACAATGCCCCACAAAAAGCCCTTTTAAGGGCCATTGGTAGTTTATTGTAGGCTAGGGGGGTTATATTGGGGGGGGGGCTTTTTATAGGGCTATTAGATTAGGAGTAATTCGTTTTTATTTTTGATCATTTCGTTTTATATTTTTTTTTATTACCATCTCAAAGTGTTTAATGTCCCTTTAAGAGAGTTAGATGTTACATTTGAAGGGCAGATGTTTCATGTAATTTGAAAAATTAATATATATATGTCAGTGTATATATATATATATATATATATATATATAATATATTTATAATTATATATTATATTTATAACTTTTGTTATTCACAAAGGGTATGCAATTTTTTTTTTATTTTTTTTTATTAAATTTTTATTGAGGTTTCAGATAAAAATAACAAATAAAATACGTCCATTTACAATGAGAATACCAAATCAGAGAGCACACAAACAAACATCACAGATGGTGCACATGCAAGTGATAACTATAGGTCTCAGAAGTTATAGCTGTACACATAGCTAAATATTGTTGCAATGAACCACAATTATAAAAATAGAAAATATACTCAAGTGGAGGGAAAATTTGTTGCATGGACTATCTCTCGTGCAAAAGGCTGGAATATAAAACATAGACCTTGTAAAAATGGTAAAGAAATATAACAAACCAGATATAACCATTTGTAGTGATAATACACTATTAGAGTACACACTAACATCACAGGCGACATATATGTGGGTAGTTACCAAAGGACTCAGGGATCGTAACTATCCATGTCATTCTCACATTTTTGAATTATACTATGGATATATGAGTGAACAGTGAGCTCATAAGGGTAATATTGCATGGACAGTATATGGTGTATAAAACTCTAACATAAAACTGGTGAAGAACATATAATACTCAGAACCTGTAAAGGTGGAACCTCATTTTATAGTTTAGTGATTATACCCCCAATATTCAAAGGTCACTCTTGGACCGATCTAGATAAATAATTCCTAAGTGAGGGGAGTGAACAGAAAATGTAAACACTGTCGATCTCTCAATTAAATGGTGGGATTAGATAAAGTGTTTGATGGAGTATTTTCAAAAAGTGTTTTGTTATTTTATTGTGTTGGGGGGACCGTCATAACTAAAAGCAACAGGTCAATTAGGCATAGGAGGCGTTATGCAAAAGTACTTCTCTAGAGGGTAATAGACCAAAGGGGTAAGTACAAGGCTAGGAATCAGTGCTTGTGGCTTACTAGGAATATGCTGCAACTCTGCCCCTATACTGTCAGACTCCAGGTCTTTATACGACATGCAGTTAGATATGGTGATGTACTACAGACCATTGGATATAGGACATACAATAGACAGAATAAATATTTAACAGTTAGCGGACACTGCGCTCAGCATATATAATGTACTTAGGTTCCTTTCGTAGTCCTACCCATCTAAGACAATATGGGTGTTGCACAAATTAAGAACCATACCTGAGGGTAGGATATCAGAAAACAGTAGGAGCCCTCAAAGAATTAAATTAGGGAGAGTACTAAGACATTGTAATATATGGAGATACAGAGAGGCTGTAGTTGGTTAATATATATAGAAATAAATAAAAAAAACAAAAAAAAACAACACGCATGGCGTTCAGAAACTGTTGTTATATGTCACTGAATAAGTCTCAGACTCAGGGTCCTCATAGTATCAGTAGACTATTGATCTGCCACCATATTGTCTTTGTATTAAGGGCACAGTTAATAAGACAACATTTCTCACTTGTGTTTTGCTCTTAGGATCACTGTCAGTAATCGTGGGCTAAGGTATAAAATACTTTTAGAATCCATGAAGCTATACAAGGTAAAGTGGGATTGATCTCACCATCTCAACTAACCCACGCCTTGTCGTTCGACTAGTGACACCTTGCCCAACATATCAAATCCAGACTCAGCAAATTGCTATCTCTCTGAATGAAATTGACAGATTTCCAACAGGCTCTGAATGCTGAATAGCGGGCCAGGCTCCACACATGCTCTGTACCCACCAGCTGCTGGGGATCAGCGGCACCAAGCCTTCCGGGAGCTCAAGGGTAAAGTCCTCAAGGGTGCAAGGCCCCTCAACGCAGAAGAGAAAGCCCGGCACTGTTTCCCTACGATGTGGTCATCTCTCTCACAGGTATTGTGTGCCGGAACATGCTCCTCGGTTTCGCTAGCGATAGCTGTCGCATCACCTCCCAGACCCGGTCTGAACTGCGTTCCGGGAGTAGAGGGCTTCACTTTGTGGATCAAGTCTGCAGCGCTCTCGGGACCTTCCCATAATGGTTCAAGGGTAGGTGTATGTTTGGCAGGGTCGGGGCTCACCGAGATTTGTGTTGTGGTCAAGGGGGTAGCCTCCCAACTAACCTCCATAGCCACATAGGGATCTAGGCTGTACTCACTATCGGTGGAACCCTGCTGGGACCCATTTTGAGGCCTCATATTGAGGAGCAACTCCGTCAGTCCCCTCTCCAGCTCTCGATAATGATCGTGCAGAAGCCGGTCCACTCGAGTCTTCCATTTCGGCAAAGCCTCCATTTGCGCTCAAAAAGTCAGGCATATAACAGTTGACGGTTCCCCCTTACTATGTGGGGAAGGAACAGGACAGCTTACAGAAGCTTCTATACCCATATCACCGGGGGGGTTAGGTGTAGGTCTGGCCTGCTTCTAGGCCGTCACTGCGTACCTCACCGTTCTGGTACCTCAGGACAAAAGTTGGCATCTCATTTTAGATCAAACTCTTCAGCATATATTGCAGTGTTGATATAAGTTAGTTTCAATCCTAGATGGAGCCGTAGCTAAGCGATATGCAATGGATATATTAGCTCAGCTCTTTAGCCACTGAAATAAACAACCATCATGGCTGCCATCCGGAAGCGTTCCCCCTCGTTTTATATTTTTTGTAATTTAGTGTTTATTTTTTTTGTAATTTAGAAAATTGTATTTTAATAATTTAATTTATTTTATTTTATTGTAATGTTAGTTTTTAGTGTAAGACAGGTTAGGTTTTATTTTACAGGTAACTTTGTATTTATTTTAACTAGGTAGTTAGTAAATAGTTAAAGGGATACTAAACCCAATTTTTTTTCTTTCATGATTCAGATAGAGCATGCAATTTTAAGCAACTTTCTAATTTACTTCTTTTATCAATTTTTCTTCGTGTTCTTGCTATCTTTATTTGAAAAAGAAGGCATCTAAGCAAATGTTTGGTTCAGGACCATGGACAGCACTTGTTTGTTGGTGCTGTCCAATCAGCAAGGACAACCCAGTTTGTTCACCAAAAATGGGCCAGCATCTAAACTTACATTCTTGCTTTTCAAATAAACATACCAAGAGAATGAAGAAAATTTGATAAAAGGAGTAAATTAGAAAGTTGCTTAAAATTGCATGCTCTATCTGAATCATGAAAGAAAAATTTTGGGTTCAACGTCCCTTTAATAACTATTTACTAACTAGTCTACCTAGTTAAAATAAATACAAACTTACGTGTGAAATAAAAATAAAACCTTAGATAGATACAATATAACTATTAGTAATATTGTAGCTAGCTTAGGTTTTATTTTACAGGTAACTTTGTATTCACTTTAAATAGGAATTATTTAGTTAATAACTGTAAGGTTTATTTAGATTTATTTTAATTATATTTAAGTTAGGGGGTGTTAGGGTTAGGGTTAGACTTAGGCTTAGGGCTATACGTTAGGGTTAGGTTTAGGGGTTAATATATTTATGTAGAGTTAGTGATGTGGGAGGTCAGAGGTTTAGGGGTTAATAATTTAAGTATATTTCGTTGTTGGGGGCTTGCGGGTTAGTGGTTAATAGGTTTATTATAGCGGCGGTGTGGGCGGAAGACAGATTAGGGGTTAATAATATTTAAATAGTGTTTGGGGTGCGGGAGGGCGGCGTTTAGCGGTTAATAAGTTTAGTATAGTGGAATGGGGATAATAAATTTTTTTTAGTGGCGGCGATGTGTGGAGCGGCAGATTAGGGGTTAATAAATATATTATAGTGTTTGCGATGCAGGTGGGCCTTGGTTTAGGGGTTAATAGGTAGTTTATGGGTGTTTAGTGTACTTTGTAACACTTTAGTTATGAGTTTTATGTTACAGCTTTGTAACGTAAAACTCATAGCTACTGACTTTAGATGGCGGTACGGATCTTGTGGTAATAGGGTGTACCGATCCCTTTTTGGCCTCCCAGGCAAACTCGTAATAATGGCGCTATGGGAGTCCCATTGATAAAGGACTTTTTAAAAAGTGCGGTATTGACGTTGCGTGACGGACAAAAAGTTGTACAGTACACCTATACCTACAAGACTTGTAATAGCGGCATTAGCCATTAGCAATATGAGTGAAAAAGCATAACAATGCTTTATCACTCATAACGCAAAACTCGTAATCTAGCTGATATGTGACTTCTGAAGGTAATTGGTTGCACCAGATCTTATTTAGGGGCTTCATAGCAAAGGGGGTGAATACATATGCACTTACCACTTTTCAGTTTATTATAATTTAGAATTGTTAATCGAGTCCATTACCCATTTCAGCGCATGCGTCATTCTTCTGCAATATAGTATTGAATGAATAACAATATCCATTCAATACTATGTTTGAACAGACAGAGACTAGCTGTGTTTTTTAGCGATCCTACTGTTGCAGATTGTCGCGGAACTGCTGTTAGCTGCCTGCATAAATAATATTGGCAGAGCGCATGCGCGAAACGGGGCCGCGGTCGCTTTGCCGATGTAAACAGAAGACACTGACGCATGCCCATATTGTGACACTACCTGCTGACGTCAATTGACGGCCTAAAAGTCAATTGGCTTCTGAAACAACGTGATCATCCTTTCAGCAGAAAAAAAAAAACAGGGTCGATTTTGTGATAGCGATATTGGAAAGAAATAATTAATATATTAAATGAACAATGTAAAATTAAAAATATTGATGAATGAAACTGCCATTTATTTTGGGTGATAAATAAAATATTGCATTAGCAACAATCAAAGTTAACCTTCACTTTAAGAGCTCTCAGGGGTATATATCAAAAATTCATCAAATAATGATTCCCCTAAAAAACAAAATATTTTGTGTATATAAGAGCGCTATGTGCAAAAAATTACAATTTAATATAGCAATAATAAGTATGAGGATGAGAACGGTCCAGCAATGTTCCTCAATAATCAGTCATGCTGTGCAAAATGAAGGGTTGCAAATGATGTTGACAATGCATCATTGATGAAAATTAAAGCGGATGTTCGAATGGATGCAATCCAGCAAATATTCCCAATAAAGGTTAATGCTTAGCAGGATGGAACAATGTGAATGATTATCACAGTGCAGGTAATAGCAGGTTAATAACTTGCAGCTTTAAACAGTTCATGCATGAAGTTAGTAAGCATATGCAATAACCAACATATAGCCAACAATGTTCCTTGATAATTTGAACATACACTTAGAGGAGACAGTACTTATGATACACAATTGTGGCGTTGAACAGGTCACGTAAGGGAACTCCTACTGAGAGATATACTCTCATCTAAGGGGCCCTTTGTTAATCTCACCACTCCACAGTAAGTGACAAACTCCTCCAATGTCCGTAGATATAGTTGCTGATGGACTGTCACAATCCTCCGATTCTTATGCTGTAGGCTTAATAAGCATTCCCGTTAGGTCATGTGTGTGGCAGCAAACTCCTCTTTCACTCGGGTGGCCCTTCCCGAGACATGTGAAAACACGCAACAGGTGTTTCGACGCTAGGAACTTCCGGTGCGGCTTCTTCACAGCGTATCAGTGCTACTGGTATTTTCTTCCTCCCGGAAATTTATACCCTAATTGTGGAGGCTCAGGGCTTGTTTTAATCCTCCCATCCGTCTGCTTGTTACTATAGTGCAATGTTTGTTTGGGTAGGCAAAAAACTTTTTTTGTATTCATTATTGTATTTATCAATAGCAACTAAGTTCTGTATTTGTTAAATAGAAACTAAATTGTTCGATAGTCATGATTACCTCTAATTCCCTCACTATATACATTAATAAAGTGCATTCATAAATTTATAAACATATGTACATATCCTGATATGAACTTGGAGGAAAGTATATATCTTAAGCAATCAAATTTGTAGGGATCCACTAAAATTAGTACGATGCCAATGTCAACATCATTATATTATATGAATATTTACCATCTATTAGAAGAATATGAGTACATTCATATAAGGTGTAAGTCAAATTGATACTAGGGCTACCTCAAAGCTAATGGATATTGAATGGTTTGGTGATATATGATGGTTATCCATAATTAAAAGTAATCAAAAATAATTTAGCTTATAAAAAGGGCGCATAATTTATCTCCTCATTCAGTCCATTAGGATTCATAGTGTCCATGTTGTATATCCACTTACACTCAGCTTGTAAAAGTTGCTTATCTAGATCTCCTCCTCTACTTTGGAGATTTATCAATTCTAAACCTCTCACTTTCAATGAAGTTGCCAAACTATTATGATGAGTAAAAAAGTGTCTGGCTACACTACTATCCTTCAGATTTTTATTTTTAATATCCCTTTTATGTTCTTTAACTCTGTCACGGAGTTCTCTATAGGTTTTACCTATATAGGACATAGGGCATGAACAAGAGATCATGTATACTATCCCTTCACTGCAACATGTAATATGTCCTTTAATTTTGTGTCTGTTATTGTGTCGATCTAACACAGTATCACCTTCCTGTATATTTTTACATATACTACATTTACCACAGATGAAATTACCATCTTTTTCTTTGTATATAGATAGCCATGTTCCTTTTGATTTAGTTTGTTGGAAGTGACTATGTACCAATTTATCTCTTGTTTGGGGTTCTTCTAGGGGTCATGATAGGTCTTTCACCAATTATCTCCCTGACAATAGGGTCTGTGTGTAATACTTCCCAGTGTTTGTTAAAAATAGCTCTGATGTCTTGCCACTTATTATTGTAAGCTGTTATGAATCTAATCTCATCATTTTTTACACTGCTCTTCTGATTGTTGTTATATAGGGTTTCATCACGTGTTTTTTTTACAAGTTTTAGAGAAACTTCATTTCAATTGTTTCTGTGGGTATCTATCTCTCAAATCATCTGCATGAAATTTAAATGACTCAGTGGTAGAGCAATTGCGCTTACACCGTAGATATTGGCCGTATGGAATGCCTTTAATCACGGAATTTATATGATGACTATCAGCTTTCAAAATAGTATTAGCTGAGGTTTCTTTTCTGTATACCTCAGTCTCTAGCACACCATTTCTGGCGGAAATAACCAAATCCAGAAACGTTATGCTAGTAGTACTGCAAGTATATGTAAATTTAAGATTTAGATTATTGTTATTGAGTTTTTCAATAAATTCCTTTAATTCTTCTTCCCATTCCATAGGACCAACACGTCATCAATGAAGCGGACCCACAATTTCATTTTCTCCTCATATTGTGATGCGATGTCTAACACACAGTCAGTCTCCCATTTGCCCAAGTATAGGCATGCGTACGATGGGGCACAACTGGCCCCCATCGCCGTCCCTAGAATTTGGCAATAAAATTTTTCGGCAAAAATGAAATAATTATTGTTAAGGACAAAGTCCAGAAGTTCTAGGACAAAGTTAGTGTGATCTTTATATTTTGGTCCTCTCCGTTCAAGATAGTATTGACAAGCCTCTAATCCCTGTTTGTGAGGGATTGAGGAATATAAAGATTCCACATCAATGGCTACCAAAATGGTATTATTCTCTATTGTTAGACAGTGGCGTCCCTACAGGGGGGCAAGGGGGACAATTGCCCCCTTAAATTATCCTTTGCCCCCCCCCATCTGCCCCCCCGCCAGCCCTGGCGGCGCTTGTGTGAAGTGTTTGAATGTCTGGTGTTTTTTATTTTAAAAATAAATGTCTGAGTCGAGTGAGTAGTAAAAAATTATATGCGCAGCGCGCCTCCCCATGCTCTGTTTGAGCGGAAGAACCCCCACCACCCACATGCAGCACCACTTGGCTCCAATACTGCTATTTGCTATCCAGTCAGCCGGTCACATTCCTACACAACACAAGGAAGTGGAACATGACCGGAGACAGGACAGAAGACTGAACTTGAGAGGAAGAGGGAGGAGCCAGTCAAGTGCTGTGGTGTGGTACAGGAAGAGCTAGAGAGCGCGGGAAGGAGCCGAGCAGGACCGGGTCAGCAGGCAGCAAAAAAACGAAGATTTGGGGTAAGTCACACTCACAACAGGGACAGGGTTACTTAGGGCATGGCATGATGGCAGACGCCGGCTAACTCTCTGTAACAGACAGACTCCACTGATAAAAAAACACTTTAGCTCAGCCTCGGTCTCTCTACTCGCTAGAGAATCTATAAAATACTGTCTGCTGCAAATTCCTGTGTCAACTTCCATAATGTTTTTTCCGGTATGGCTGACAAGGAGACAGAAGTGACAACACTCAATCATCTTCTAGATGTCAAAATCTGCAATGTACATTTCACACTTCTGCCACCTTGTCAGCCATACCAGAAAAAACATTATGACAGTTGATAGGGGACTGTATGTGCAGCAGCATTAGTAGCCTGGTTAAGGATATTCCCCTCACGTTTTCTATCCCTGAATGGTCCGTTTCAGGTGCTTATTTATCTAAGAGGCACAGTGTTTATAAGGGATGGATCAGATACCCTCACTGCACGCAAATAAAACAGTATGCCGGAAGTTTCATAATCCCTTTCAAGTAAAGGTTATATGCGGCTTTGACTACCGATGCCCTTCTAGTACAATCCTTGTCAGGATTTATATTAATGATGGATTTGCACACTTTATGCTGGGTTGCAGCACCAACAGGTATGTGAGAGTGGTCTGCGCCATTCCACGTGCTATTTGTTAGTCCCTTATTCTGGGATAATATCAAGTACAGGGGTTTTTAATGTGTTTTCCCTGCTGTATGTTTTTAGACATCGAGGGTATTGAGACATAATTACCCTCTTGTTTAGAGCTCATTCTCCCAGCACCGGTGTGTTTAAAAAGTTTTCCAGCCTTGGAGTGGGTTATGGCCACGTGTCAGAGAACACTAAGCAGGTTTGTAGAGCTGTGCGGTTTTGTGATGTCGATTTGCATCTTTTAATTTTAGAAATGGTGTTGTTAACCCTCTTGACAGGGGGGCCCAGCCATAGTCGACTTATGATTTCTCTCTAAGAGGATTTAGAGGAATAGCTGCAGGCTGGTAGGTTTCTCTGGAACCCCACTGGAAATACATTTAAAATACCGTACATTGTGATATTGTAAAATACATTGTGTTAAAATACAATGTGCTGTGTTAGACAAGAGAGCTGTCTGTGTCAGATGTATAGGTGTGGCACTGCCAGCATAGCAAATAGTTTTATGTGTGAGGGGTAGATGTGGCAATACTGAGATAGTAACTACTGAATATACCTGAGGTTTAGTTATACATACACACACAGTTACACACACATACACACACATATACACACAGACACACATACATACACACATACACATATACATACACATAAATACACACACATATATACTTACATACACATACATAAATAGTTACACACACACATTATACATACATATACACACAGTTACATACATGCATACATACACATACATACACACACATATATACTTACATACACACATTATACACACATACATACACACATACAGTACATACACACACACAAATACATACACACACATACATATATACATACACATATATACTTACATACACATACATAAATAGTTATACACACACACATTATACATACATACACACACAGTTACATACATGCATAAATACACATATACATACACACACATATATACTTACATACACATACATACACACATTATACATACATACATACACACATACAGTACATACACACACAAATACATACATATACACACACATAGTTAAACACACATACATACACACACATACATACATATATACATACACACACATATATACTTACATACACATACATAAATATTTATACACACACACATTATACATACATACACACACAGTTACATACATGCATAAATACACATACATACACACACATATATACTTACATACACAAACATACAAACATTATACATACATACATACACACACACAAATACATACACACACATACATACATACACACACATACATACATACACAAATACACACACACAGGGACTTCAAATTTTTTTTTGTAAGAAATATTGATTATATTTATTGGTGCATATCAGTCAGGATAATTTTTGCTCAGCTTAGCTAATACTTGTTAAATGTATTGTGACAACTTGTTAAACTGCCAGCTGCTCACAAGTCAGCAGGAGCCTGAATTTATATTTTAATACCTAAAGCAGCCTATGGAACTCTTACATATTCCCTCAGCTAGTCTACAGCAAGCTCTGCATGTCCTACACTATTATACCCAAAGTTCAGCCTATAGCAACTACCTCAGTCAGTCTCTTGCTGTAGAGCAATTCCAGCATTTCTATACTTCCCTACCTAAACCCCAGGTATATTCAGTAGTTAGTATCTCAGTATTGCAAGCTTCCATTTATAGACAAGAGAGTTGTGTTAGATGTATAGGTGTGGCACTGCCAGCATAGCAAAGAGTTTTATGTGTGAGGGGTAGATGTTGCAATACTGAGATACTAACTGTGTGTAACTGTGTGTATGTATCTCTGTGTGTGTATACTTGTGTGTGTATTTATGTGCCTGTGTATATATGTGTGTGTCTATTTATGTGTCTGTGTGTGTGTATTTAAACTATAAAGAAAATATTTTGAGAGTTTTCCTATCTTTCTCAGGTCTGAAGCAATACCTGAGGAAGAAAGGAAAACTTGGAAGCTTGTTTTTTAAGTAATTAGGTTAGTACAATAAAAAGGTATCATTGCATACCGCATTACTCTGGTATTTTTGGAATCTTATTTATATATATTTACTTAGTTTATTTTCAGTGGTATGATTTAGTGGTGAAAATTATTAGTGCCCCCCCAGTTTTGACTGTGGTATCTTATGTGCCCCCCTATATATTATTCCTAGAGTCGCCACTGTTGTTAGACTATCTAGTTTTTTCAAGGCGTCTCCTGTATCTTGTATAAATGAGGGCAGGGTTTCCAGAAAGGGCTGCAAACAATAATCAATGTATTGAGACACATTCTCACCCAGGCTACCCTGTCCCGAAACAATCGGCCTACAAGGTGGTGGGTTTTTGTTCTTATGAAGTTTTGGTATGGTATAGAATGTTGCTATTCTTGGATTTTTGATATTCATAAAATCATATTCCGCTTTATTGATTATTTCGTTTCCCATAGCCTGGGTGAGAATGTAGTCCAATTCAATCTGACATTCCTTAGTTGGGTCACTATTTAGTAACCGATAGTGAGTATTATCTGTGACCTGTCTGAGGCATTCTTTTTTATAGTGTATTCTGATTCTTTGTTCTTTGGTGCGGTTCTTTTGGACTACTGGATACTCTCTGTCTGATATCACTGTATTGTAATTTATATGAGAAGTGCTGGCTAAGGAATCCTCTTTCTTTTCTTTATCTTTATCTTATCTTCTATCAACTCTAATTTTCTGTATATGATTCATATATATATATATATATATATATATGACATTCTACGGACACAACTAAATATAGGGCTGGTATTTAATTTTTCCAGGGATGCTTTTTATCCCCAGTCCGGCCCTGTGTAAATATGTATGTGGACACATACATAGATATACAGGTATATAAACACACACATATATATATATATATATATATATATATATATATATATATATATATATATATATATATACACTTTTGAGCAATTCCCAGTCAAATACATGAAAATATGCAATATTATTTTTAATCAATTTTAATGTTTTAATGTTTTTTTCATATTATACATATTTGAAATGCCTATGTTCTTCACTTAGAAGTAAATAATATTTTTATATTTCAATATTTATTTGAAATGCCTATGTTCTTCACTTAGAAGTAAATAATATTTTTATATTTCAATATTTATTTATTTCTCTCTCTCTGTGTGTGTATATATATATATATATATATATATATGTGTATATATGTATGTGTATATATATATATATATATATATATATATATATATATACAGGGAGTGCAGAATTATTAGGCAAATGAGTATTTTGACCACATCATCCTCTTTATGCATGTTGTCTTACTCCAAGCTGTATAGGCTCGAAAGCCTACTACCAATTAAGCATATTAGGTGATGTGCATCTCTGTAATGAGAAGGGGTGTGGTCTAATGACATCAACACCCTATATCAGGTGTGCATAATTATTAGGCAACTTCCTTTCCTTTGGCAAAATGGGTCAAAAGAAGGACTTGACAGGCTCAGAAAAGTAAAAAATAGTGAGATATCTTGCAGAGGGATGCAGCACTCTTAAAATTGCAAAGCTTCTGAAGCGTGATCATCGAACAATCAAGCGTTTCATTCAAAATAGTCAACAGGGTCGCAAGAAGCGTGTGGAAAAACCAAGGCGCAAAATAACTGCCCATGAACTGAGAAAAGTCAAGCGTGCAGCTGCCAAGATGCCACTTGCCACCAGTTTGGCCATATTTCAGAGCTGCAACATCACTGGAGTGCCCAAAAGCACAAGGTGTGCAATACTCAGAGACATGGCTAAGGTAAGAAAGGCTGAAAGACGACCACCACTGAACAAGACACACAAGCTGAAACATCAAGACTGGGCCAAGAAATATCTCAAGACTGATTTTTCTAAGGTTTTATGGACTGATGAAATGAGAGTGAGTCTTGATGGGCCAGATGGATGGGCCCGTGGCTGGATTGGTAAAGGGCAGAGAGCTCCAGTCCGACTCAGATGCCAGCAAGGTGGAGGTGGAGTACTGGTTTGGGCTGGTATCATCAAAGATGAGCTTGTGGGGCCTTTTCGGGTTGAGGATGGAGTCAAGCTCAACTCCCAGTCCTACTGCCAGTTTCTGGAAGACACCTTCTTCAAGCAGTGGTACAGGAAGAAGTCTGCATCCTTCAAGAAAAACATGATTTTCATGCAGGACAATGCTCCATCACACGCGTCCAAGTACTCCACAGCGTGGCTGGCAAGAAAGGGTATAAAAGAAGAAAATCTAATGACATGGCCTCCTTGTTCACCTGATCTGAACCCCATTGAGAACCTGTGGTCCATCATCAAATGTGAGATTTACAAGGAGGGAAAACAGTACACCTCTCTGAACAGTGTCTGGGAGGCTGTGGTTGCTGCTGCACGCAATGTTGATGGTGAACAGATCAAAACACTGACAGAATCCATGGATGGCAGGCTTTTGAGTGTCCTTGCAAAGAAAGGTGGCTATATTGGTCACTGATTTGTTTTTGTTTTGTTTTTGAATGTCAGAAATGTATATTTGTGAATGTTGAGATGTTATATTGGTTTCACTGGTAAAAATAAATAATTGAAATGGGTATATATTTGTTTTTTGTTAAGTTGCCTAATAATTATGCACAGTAATAGTCACCTGCACACACAGATATCCCCCTAAAATAGCTATAACTAAAAACAAACTAAAAACTACTTCCAAAACTATTCAGCTTTGATATTAATGAGTTTTTTGGGTTCATTGAGAACATGGTTGTTGTTCAATAATAAAATTAATCCTCAAAAATACAACTTGCCTAATAATTCTGCACTCCCTGTATGTATATGTATATATATATATATATATATATATATATATATATATATATATATATAAACCAAAATTCATTAAAATTATGGGGGGGGAGATAAAAAACTGAAATTAAAATCCTCCATGTCTCAAAATTAAATCAATGTAAATATTTCCATGGGTAACTAGTACATCTAGGCAAGTATCCCCGCTTGCTTTTCCCCAGAAATTCTTAATATGCAATGTTTCCAATGCACAAGAGAATTGTGGGTAAGATATGCAAATTAGATATGCAAATTCTCAGTTTTTTTGCTTCAAAAATACTGTTTTGACACAGCGATCCTTTTAAACAGGACTATGACAGCAAACCAGAAATCACTCACTAGACAAGCCTGTTTCGTTCTTTTTAGAACTCATCAGCAGGAGATAGATTTCTGGTTGCTGCATTGGAAAAGCTATTTTCATGGTTAAACTAAAATTCATTAAAATTATGGGGGGGGGAGATAAAAAACTGAAATTAAAATCCTTCATGTCTCAAAATTAAATCAATGTAAATATTTGCATGGGAAACTAGTACATCTAGGCAAGTATCACCGCTTGCTTTTCCCCAGAAATTCTTAATATGCAATGTTTACAATGCACAAGAGAATTGTGGGTAAGATATGCAAATTAGATATGCAAATTCTCAGTTTTTTTGCTTCAAAAATACTGTTTTGACACAGCGATCCTTTTAAACAGGACTATGACAGCAAACCAGAAATCACTCACTAGACAAGCCTGTTTCGTTCTTTTTAGAACTCATCAGCAGGAGATAGATTTCTGGTTGCTGCATTGGAAAAGCTATTTTCATGGTTAAACCAAAATTCATTAAAATTATTGGGGGGGGGGGGGGAGATAAAAAACTGAAATGAAAATCCTCCATGTCTCAAAATTAAATCAATGTAAATATTTGCATGGGAAACTAGTACACCTAGGCAAGCATCCCTGCTTGCTTTTCCCCAGAAATTCTTAATATGCAATGTTTCCAATGCACAAGAGAATTGTGGGTAAGATATGCAAATTAGATATGCAAATTCTCAGTTTTTTTGCTTCAAAAAGGATCGCTGTGTCAAAACAGTATTTTTGAAGCAAAAAAACTGAGAATTTGCATATCTAATTTGCATATCTTACCCACAATTCTCTTGTGCATTGGAAACATTGCATATTAAGAATTTCTGGGGAAAGGCAAGTGGGGATACTTGCCTAGATGTACTAGTTTCCCATGCAAATATTTACATTGATTTTATATATATATATATATATATATATATATATATATATATATATATATACTCCTGTATATATACTGTATATATATTTATCTATCATCTATCTATTTATCACGCACTAACTTTTTACTTTCAACTTGCGCTCATTAGCTATAAAAATGTATTCCTTCACTTGTAATCTTGCCCTTTATAGGGATTTCATTTTTGTATCCACTAAAACATTTATTTACCCCAAATGATTTCAGAAACTCAGCCACTTTTATTTAATTTACTTAATATTATATACATACCAGGCAAATGTTTTGGGAAACAAGAGAAAGGAGCAATTAGTAACCATGTAGCCAGCCCAATAATTAAAAATGCTATCCACCATGCTCCAAGCCACCGTGGGTCATCGGGTTTGATGCTCACACTTTAAAAAGAAAAAGATACATATGTTAGGACATGAGTCTCTACAGCAGAGCTTTCCAAACTTTTCATGTTGGCGACACACTTTTTAGACCTACATAATTTCGCGACACAGTAATTCAGTTGTACTGGCAAACAGGATTTTAAACTAACTTGTTTTAAGAGATACGGACACATACATAAATGGTATAATAACTAAATGTATTTACAAGTAACAGTATGTAAGTATGTGCAAGAATTAAAAAAAATTCTACTTACTATTTTAATGGGATGTATGAGGTTGATGGGATGAACACAATTTCTGAATATTTGGTGGAATATTAGATAAAGGCACTCGCATTTCATCATCAAGTACTTTTACGCTTCCCCTTCCTATCCATATATCAAGAGCAGGAGCAGCAATGCACTACTGGGAGCTAGTTGCAAAAAAAAAACCCCACTGACTTCTGACTTCAGCTCAGCATTTAAGTTGCCTCCCTCAGTGCTCGGTGAGTCCGATTGACTACTGCCCACGCTGCAAACACACTGCTGTCCTACTCACTGACTACACATGCAGTCACGAGCCAATTAAGGAGACTACATGTGCAGCCAGGAGCCAATGTGCCGCCAAAGCCGCCAATGGGAATAGTTTCAGATCCCACTGAGCTGCGCCAATAGGTTAAGATGATCTGTAACCTCCTAGGTATCAATCACATGTCAACCATGTGATATGCGTAGCAGGCAGGCGGAAAGTCAGAAACCAAAAAAAAAAATATTTTATTAAATAAATTTAAAAAAAATTGTGCTGAAGCAGGGACACACCTACACACTGCTGCCGACACACTAGTGTGTCCCGACACACAGTTTGGAAAGCACTGCTCTACAGAATAAGCTTTTTGGTAAGTTCTGTTTTTGTTTTTGACATTATCAAATAATATGCTAGACTCCATGTCACACAGTATTGATTAAAGGTGCTCTAAAGTAAAAAATAAACTTTCATGATTCAGATAGAGAGTGCAATTTCAAAGAACTGTCCAATTCACTTCCATTATCAAAATATGCACAATCTGTTTATATGCACACTTTATGAAGAACCAGTTCCTACTGAGCATGTGCAAGAATTCACAGTATATAGAGTACAGACATGCATTTTGCAATTGGCTGATGACTGTCACATGATACAGGGGGGAGGAAAACTGAACTCATTTTAAATTCAATGCTATTTTGTTGTCATTTTATTATGCATTTGCTGATTATTCAAATATACTTTATTGTATGGTCCTTTAAACAATAGATTAGCTAATAAATGATTGAGGACATGTGAAACTAAGGGTCTGATGATCTAAAGCTCTCCGTTCTGGTGAGATTATCTAACAAACCTCGTCAGTATGGCAAGGTCCTTCAAAGAATTGTAGAAAGGCAGATTTTAGATTGAGAGCTGTTTATCTCACTATGCAGGTTCTGGATGTCAAAGATATACACATAGATTACAATACAATGCTAAAATAATATATTTTGCATGATTTCTCACCATGCCAGCAACATTTTGATAATTGATCCTAACTGCATGTCAAGACTAGTGAAAATATATTTTGGAAGAAAATTCATTTAATTTAAATTAATGCAAAAAACACTTACAGCTAACATTCAGATAGATTATGAGTTTGGCATTATGATTGAAAAAGCAGCGTTATGGTCCATAATGCTGCTTTTCCCCTAACGCTGCTATTAGTATTGTAGGTATAGGTGTACCGCACACCTTTTAGCCTGTCATGCAACATCAGTACCGCACTTTTCCTTTTTCAATGGGACTCCCATAGCTCCGGTAGGAAGCCAAAAAGTGAGCGGTACACCCTATACTGAAAAGATCCGTACCGCCATCTAAAGTCAGTAGTTATAAGTTTTACGTTACAAATCTGTAGCATAAAACTCATAACTAAAGTGTTAAAAAGTACACTAACACCCATAAACTACCTATTAACCCCTAGGGTTTTTTGGGTGGGTTTTATTTTTAGTTTAGGGCCTGGGCATGTAAAAGAGCTAAATGCCCTTTTAAGGTCAATGCCCATCCAAATGCCCTTTTCAGGGCAATGTTTAACTTAGGTTTATTTAGATAGGTTTTTATTTGGGGGGGTTGGTTGTGGGGGTGGTGGGTTTTACTGTTTGGGGGGTGTTTGTATTTTTTTTTACAGGTAAAAGAGCTGATATCTTTGGGCAATGCCCCACAAAAGGCCTTTTTTAAGGGCCATTGGTAGTTTATTGTAGGCTAGGTTTTTTTTTTTTTTTTTGGGTGGGCTTTTTTATTTTGATAGGGCTATTAGATTAGGTGTAATTCTTTTTTATTTTTGATAATTTGTTTCTTATTTTTTGTAATTTAGTGGGGGGTTTATGTAATTTTTTTTTTTTTTAGAAATATTAGTGTTTAGTTTTTTTTTTAAATGTTAGGTTTTAGTGTAAATATGTATTATTTAGTTAATAATTGTAACTTTAATTTAGCTATATTTTAATTATGTTAAAGTTAGGGGGTGTTAGGATTAGGGTTACGTTAGGGTTACGTTAGGGTTAGTTTTAGGTTTAGAGGTTAATGGATTTATTTAGTGGTAGTGATGTGGGAGGTCAGAGGTTTAGGGGTTAATAACTTTAGTATAGTGGCGGCGACATTGTGAGCGGCAGATTAGGGGTTAATAACTGTATGTAGGTGGCAGCGATGTTGGGGTGGCAGATTAGGGGTTAATAACTGTATGTAGGTGACAGCGATGTTGGGGCGGCAGATTAGGGGTTAATAACATTATGTAGGTGGCGGCAATGTTGGGGGTGGCAGATTAGGGGTGTTTAGACTCAGGGTTTATGTTAGGGTGTTAGGTTTAAACATAACTTTTTATTTCCTCATAGACATCAATGGGGCTGCGTTACGGAGCTTTTGTTTCCACGATCGCAGGTGTTAGACTTTTTTTTTCCCGGCTCTCCCCATTGATGTCTATGGGGAAATCGTGTAGGAGCACGTACAACCAGCTCACCGCTGATTTAAGCGGACTCAAAGCTTTGATTTCAGTGCAGTATTGAGCCTAACACCCCCTAACTTAAATATAATTAAAATAAATCTAAAGAAAACCTACTATTAATAACTAAATAATTCCTATTTAAAACTAAATACTTAGGGGGGGGCGGAGCTGGCCGCTGCTAAGATGGCAGCATAACTCCAGAGCTCCGTATGCCAACACATATATAAATGTAAATAAAGCATACAAACTCAAAATTCTGCTAACTGAACTAAGCAGGCAATAATTATGGGACTCTAGCTCACTTCGGAGCTTCTCTGCGATGCAAAGCTTGGGGGCTAAAGAAGAAAAACAACAACAGGTCCTCGGCAACTTTGTGGCCTGCGCAACACCAATTGTGAAGGCATCCGGAGAGAGGAACAGATCCCATCAGCGGAGAGCACCCTGATACCGTCGGTGCTAAACTCTGAGTACCGGAGGGACCAGGAGCCGAATTGGACATACCGGGTGAGATAACAAAGTGCCGCGAAAACGGGCGGCCCGCCATTCATTCACTCTGTGGCGTACTGACAGCCCTAACGGAACAGAACACAATTGAGGGGGGCAAATTGAAAGCCCATATAAAGGACTCAGACAAGCATAGCTAAGGGGGTAGAAGCTTTACAGTACCTTGCACACACCGCGACTAAGCCAGCAGAGGCGATCCCCTCACACGTACCCCTGACAAGATAGAGTGTGAGACAAGGCCTAATTGCAGTGACGCAGCTAGAATACAACAGCTACAGGTAGAGCAACTCTAAAGATAGGAGCTGCATCGCAGAAACCACACAATTAGCAACAACAATTGAAAGGGATAAACTGCAAAACAATAAAAATAACAAACGGAGATCCTTGCTCTTCTTAAGCATATCTTTTAAAAGAACTAGAGGGAACAGAACATCCTTCAGAAATAACTTGACTAACTGGTGTTACGCCATAAAACCAGGACATATCATAAACAGGGGTATATTACCAAACACCAACTCAGAAGAATAGTGCTAGTCACACTACATCACTGCACAGACATCTGTGTGAACCACACTAAACTACACGTTAAAAGATAAAGCCTAAAATGACGTCTAAGAGGCTACTGAAACCACCTAAAGCCACAAAACACACGCACGTAAAAGGCCCTAGTGTGGAATCTTTCTTTAGCTCTGAAAGCCAGCACTCTACCTTCACTGCACATGAACAGGAAGAAGAGCTTATGCCTATCACACCATCGCCTAACAGACCCCAGAAGGTCCCAGATACCCTAACACAGATTCCGTCCTCTGTACTCTCATCTCTAGCCTCTAAGCAAGATATAGCGGAGATAGTAAGGACATGTATGAGAGAGGAGATGGCTGATCTCAAACAAGAACTACACACTATTGGGTTCAGGGTTGATACTCTGGAAGACTATACAAATAATATCCAGGATGAAGTACATCAGATACAAGAAACCACTGCCACACAAGCAGATCTAATAGAGGTTCTCCACGACAAAATAGAGGACCTAGAAAACAGAGGGCGTAGGAAAAATCTTCGCATCAGGGGCATCCCTGAATCGGAATTACCGAAAGACCTGCCTACCTATCTTCCAGCACTGTTTGCCCATTTGAGGGGCGAAACCTCTACAAGGGAAATAAACTGGGACAGAGCACACAGGGCCCTAAGGCCCAGACCACCAGACAAAGCTCCACCTAGAGACATCATAATAAAGTTCAAACAGTTTATGGAAAAAGAGGAACTCCTCAATCTCTCCCGAAGAAACCAGCCGGTTAAGTTCAGAGGCACAGTCCTTCAATTTTACACGGATCTATCACAGCGCACACTACAAAGACGGAAAGAGCTGGCACCATTAACAGCCCTACTGCGGAGCAAGAAGATATTATATAGATGGGGTTTTCCTTTCCACCTATACGTCCTCCATGGAAATAGAAAACTTTCCTGCACTAAGATTTCGGAGATACCGGATTTCTGCGCTGCTTTGGACCTGGATCCCCCAATCGACCCAGGAAACGATGACCTACAGCCACAGCCACAACGTAGAAAACGACCAAAAGACAGTAGTAAAGGGCAAACAGACTCTTGCACCACTGAGGCCAATTCGTCTACAAGAATACAGCCACCTGAAACAAAGAGAATTGCCCAAACTCCTAGGGCTCATGTCACAGAAGAAGGATAAAAGTGCCGGTATACGTCCAGACGGGTAAAACACTATACATACAGACTATATAGAGATGATCCTCCTGGTTCAGCTCTTAGCTACACTAGGAGAGGATTACCTTGCCTACTCCTAACAATTATAGAATTTAACGTTAAAAGTATGTTTTACTTATTTCTGCACTGTTAGTTCCAAAACTATGCTTTATAACAATGTATGCTGTTCATGATATTTCCAAATTGTTGGCTTACACCTTTATGATTCATCACAGTTGTTTATAAGATCTAGTACTAGATATATAGGTAATATAATAGGCTTTTACATAATTTCTCTCAGTGAAGTGTTGATTGCATCTATTTTGTTTTGCAATACACACAGAACGAGAAAGATTATTTCTACTGTTATATTGTATTATTGTTTTATTTTTATTTTGAAGTTATTCATTATCTTTTATTTTTAATGTCATCCTTCTATTTTTATTTCTCTTCATTATTTTTATTGCTGGTTTTTGATTCTAATTTGTGGAGTGACTGCTGCGCCGCTGCTTGTACTTAGAGCATAAACTACCACCAATTGTTACCCTAGCATAACCCACAATTAGAGAAAATTAGAATGAGCAAACCGATCACCATAATATCCCAAAATGCAAAGGGCTTAAATTCCCCGCAGAAGAGGTCGATAGCACTATTAGATCTGTACAGAAAGAAAGGGGATATTGTTTTCCTCCAAGAGACCCACTTCAGGAAAAGAAGCGAACCTAGATACCTAGGGACACGCTACTCCCAACACTTTCACAGCTCTGCTGAAACTAAGAAATGTGGGGTTAGCATTCTGATACACAGAGATACTCCCTTCAAACACATACAGACTACATCAGACAACGAAGGCAGGTTCTTGGGAGTTTTTGGGCTTCTCTTTGGCAACCCAGTGACTCTGATAAACATATATGCACCAAACGTACGCCAACTCCCATTTCTTAAAAAGATCTTCAACAAAATAATAGACTTCTCTAGAGGAGTAACCTTCATAGGTGGAGACCTAAACATCACAATTGACCCACACATGGATAGCTCTCACAAAATACACGGACCCATGACGCCCACGACTAGATATCTAGGGAAACTGATGAGAGACTATAACTTGTATGATGTCTGGAGGTTTGTTAATCCCTCTAAAAAAGATTATACCTTCTTTTCACTGCCACATCATACCTACAGTCGTATAGACTACATTCTGACCAACCAAGCAGGCCTTACGACTATATGCCACTCAAAAATCTCTCACACGACATGGTCAGACCATTCCGCGGTGATAACACAACTTAAATGGCCAAACACACCAACACAACCTTTCATTTGGAAACTAGATGACTCTCTACTAAATACTCCCCTATACGCCGAGAAATTTACTAACTCATTGAAAGAATATTTCACAATAAACAACCGGGAAGATAGCAAGCCATTCATGGTGTGGGAAGCACATAAATGCTACATGAGGGGGGAGTTTATCAAAACTAAATCACACATGAAGAAAACATCCAGACAGCATTATAAAGACCTCTCAAACACATTGTCCCAAGTTGAATATCGGCACAAACAGGACCCACAAAACACACAAATACTTGAGGAATTACAAAAGGCTAGGGATGCCTTAAAGGACCTACTGACTAAAGAACACAATTTAATGACATTAAAAATTAGACAGAGATACCACTATGAGAGCAATAGAAGCGGAAAGCTATTAGCGAGGGCGTTGAAACTCAAAAAATACAAAACATATATCCATGATATCAACACACCCGACAGGCAAACTGTAAAAACTACACCAGACATCTTGGCCCAATTTGAGTCTTACTACTCGAAGTTATACAATATCGAGAGAGAGGAAACACATAATACTGCAAAACCCGATATGCTATCTTATCTAGAGAAGTGTAAACTACCCCAATTATCATTAGAACAGGTAGAAGATTTAGAAAAGCCAATATCGACGGGAGAAATAATATCAGCCATTAAGGATTTAAACACAGGAAAGAGCCCAGGCCCAGATGGCTACACAGTACAGTATTATAAAACATTCGCCCCGATCTTAATACCCCACTTACAGAAGATCTTTAATCAAATATCCAAAGACACCTCATTCCCACCTTCTATGCTTGAAGCGCATATCACTGTAATCCCTAAACCGGGGAAGCCAGCGACCTACCCATCAAACTTTAGGCCTATATCACTACTAAATGTAGATGTAAAAATATTTGCGAAGGTGCTAGCTGCGAGACTAAATAAGTTCCTACCTGACTTGGTACATTTAAACCAAGCTGGGTTTGTCCCACGTCGCGAAGCAAGGGACAACACGGTGAAAATCATAGACCTTATGGACTATGTACATAGAGAAAAGATACCTGCGATCTTCCTAGGGATAGACGCTGAGAAAGCCTTTGATAGGCTGAACTGGGCTTTTCTACAGCAAACTCTCATCAAATTTGGAATGGGACCACACATGATTAATAAAATTTTTGCATTATATGACAATCCCTCAGCTAAGGTTAGATTAAACGACTCCCTATCATCTGGCATAAATATTAGAAACGGCACCAGGCAGGGATGCCCTCTATCCCCTCTATTATTTGTACTAGCCATGGAGGTTTTGGCCTCCAGAATCCGCCAAAACCCTGCAATAGAGGGCCTTAAGATCCAAAATGAGGTCTACAAATTATCACTCTATGCAGACGACATTTTGCTGACACTGACCAATCCATTACCATCCTTAAAAGCACTACAGTTAGAATTCGAACTATTTGGCTCTCACTCCTATTTTAAAGTTAATACAACTAAATCAGAGGTACTGGGAGTAGCAGTACCCGACCCAATCCTCCAACATATTAGCAGTCAATTTCACTTCTCTATCCAAAAACACTCCCTGACATACTTAGGTACGCAAATAGCAAGAACTAAAGAGGAACTCTACACTTTAAATTACTTGAAACTCTTAAAAGAACTACAGATAGAGATTAGTGGATGGAAAACCAAGTGCCTGTCATGGCTTGGCAGGATACAGGCATTTAAAATGTCACTCTTACCAAAAATACTGTATATCTTTCAAACGGTACCCATCCCATTGCCCACTTCATACTTAAATAGGCTCCAGGCTAGTGTAAACACATTTATCTGGCAGGGTAAAATACCGAGAGTTTCAAAAAAAACCTTATACAGGGATAGAGACGCAGGAGGCCTAGGAGTACCCAACCTTCTTCATTATAAACAGGCGACCATGTTAACCAGAATCATAGATTGGTGCAAACACAAGGACAACAAGGAATGGGTAAAATTAGAACACAATCTGGTTTGTGTGCCCAGCTTGGGGAGTCTATGCTGGCTTAATAAAACACATAGGAGACTTGGTACCTCACCCCCAGCCCTGGTGACAGAAACTTTTGATGTATGGGACACAGTGCTAAAAAATAAAAAAGGCATCTCATCTATCCCAGGCCCACTAACCCCTCTCCTGACAAACACTGACTCCCCAATAGGACACTATAGAATAGAAGGAGAAACCGCGTATATCCACTGCTGCGTACCGATTTATACTTGCTTAGATAAAGGTAAACTCTTGACTAGACAAGAAATGACGGACAGAAACATTTTTGTGGGCCAGACCTGGTATGAATACCTCCAATTGTCACACTATATTACTCACAACAGAGAAAAAAGAGAACTAATTAGGCCATTAACCACATTTGAATCCATATGCTACTCCTCAGGCACGTCAAAAAAAGGGTTATCCCAATCCTACAAATTATTAGTGGCAATGCACTCCACACAACTACCCGCATACACCAAAGTATGGGAAAGAGAATTACAAGGGTCCCTAACACTAAATGAATGGCAAACAATTTTCCAGCAAATGGGAAAAGCCCCATCCTCCATGAATGCTACAGAGACCAATCTGAAATTACTCACCAGATGGTATTTAACTCCTAAGAGACTTTCTGGAATTTACCCGGGTACTAGCACTCAATGTTGGAGGGCATGTGGGCAAGAGGGAAATATGTCCCACATATGGTGGACCTGTCCCTACATTAAAACATACTGGGTCAACCTACACTCGGAGATAGAAAAAGTAATATCTACCCGCTTAGAATACAACCCGTTTGTACTCTTATTAAATAAAACACCTAAAATAAAATGCAAACTGAGAGCGATGTTACTATATATTATGTTAAATTGTGCTAGACAACTGATACCTAGACTCTGGAAACAGATAAGAGTGCCCAATGTACATGACTGGAGAGAACAGGTCACTAGGGTATTAACTTTAGAAAAATACCACTTTCAGCACACTAATCGTATCGGTGACTATCACTCTATAGTGTTTTTGTGGGAAGAGTATACAAGGTCACTCTGATGACTCCATGTAAGATCGATCAATCCATACATATACCATATAGCTGGGATTAAGACACAAGACGCAGTGCATGGTTTGCGGTGCAGCAGCAATACTAAAGAAGAACTGTCTAAGTTTTGATGACACATTTAATATGTTTAAAGTTATATTAATGGCACTTGAATTGGAAGATGAGAATCTAGCAAATACTGTTGTGACGGGGAAAAGGGAATCAAATGACTATATACAAGATAAACAAACTGTAAGTTGCAGCTCCTGAGAGATGTAATAATGTCACTGTGTTGTGGATTCCTTTTTCTCATTGTTGTTAATCTGTTTTAAAAAAATCAATAAAAATTTAAAATAAAAAAAAATAAAAAAAAATAAATACTTACCTGTAAAAGCAACCCTAAGCAAGCTACAATATAACTAATACTTACATTGTATCTAGTTTAGTTTTTATTTTTATTTTACAGGCAAGTTTGTATTTATTTTAACTAGGTAGAATAGTTACTAAATAGTTATTAACTATTTACTAACTACCTAGCTAAAATAAATACAAATTTACCTGTAAAATAAAACCTAACCTGTCTTACACTAACACCTAACCTTACACTACAATTAAATAAATTACCTAAATTAAATACAATTAACTCAATTAAATACAAATACCTAAAATTACAAAAAAACAAATACTAAATTATACAAAATAAAAAACTAATTACAAGATATTTAAACTAATTACACCTAATCTAATAGCCTATCAAAATAAAAAAGCCCCCCCCCCCAAAATAAAAAAGCCCTAGCCTAAACTACCAATAGCTCTTAAAAGGGCCTTTGCGGGGCATTGCCCCAAAGAAATCAGCTCTTTGGCCTATAAAAAAAATACAAACAACCCCCCCAACAGTAAATCCCACCACCCACACAACCAACCCCCCAAATAAAACCCTAACTAAAAAAACCTAAGCTCCCCATTGCCCTGAAAACGGCATTTGGATGGGCATTGCCCTTAAAAGGGCATTTAGCTCTATTGCTGCCCAAACCCTAATCTAAAACTAAAACCCACCCAATAAACCCTTAAAAAAACACTAACACCCGAAGATCCACTTACAGTTTTTAAGACCGGAAATCCATCGTCAACAAAGCAGGGAGAAGTCCTCAACGAAGCGGCAAGAAGTCCTCAATGAAGCTGGGAGAAGTATTCATCCAAGCTGGGAGAAGTGGTCCTCCAGATGGGCAGAAGTCTTCATCCAAACGGTGTCTTCGGCATCAGCCAATCGGAATTAAGGTTGAAAAAATCCTATTGACTGATGCAATGATTTTTTTTTTTCAACCTTAATTCGTCGGGAGTCATCTGAAAGAAGAGGATGCTCCGCGTCGGATGTCTTGAAGGTGGACCCACTCCGCGCCGGATGGATGAAGATAGAAGATACTGTCTGGATGAAGACTTCTTCCGATCTGCCAATGCCCTGCAAAAGGCCCTTTTAAGGGCTATTGGTAGTTTAGTTTAAGCTAGGTTTTTTTTTTATTTTGTGCGGGCTTTTTATTTTGATAGGGCTATTAGATTAAGTTTAATTAGTTTAAATATCTTGTAACTTGTTTTTTATTTTGTATAATTTAGTATTTGTTTTTTTTTTGTAATTTAGGTATTTGTATTTAATTGAGTTAATTGTATTTAATTTAGGGAATTTATTTAATTGTAGTGTAAGGTTAGGTGTTAGTGTAAGACAGGTTAGGTTTTATTTTACAGGTAAATTTGTATTTATTTTAGCTAGGTAGTTAGTAAATAGTTAATAACTATTTAGTAACTATTCTACCTAGTTAAAATAAATACAAATTTGCCTGTAAAATAAAAATAAACCCTAAGCTAGATACAATGTAACTATTAGTTATATTGTAGCTAGCTTAGGGTTTATTTTACAGGTAAGTATTTTTTTTTAAACAGCAATTATTTAGTTATTAATAGTAGGTTTTATTTAGATTTTTTAAATTATATTAAAGTTAGGGGGTGTTAGGGTTAGGGTTAGACTTAGGTTTAGGGGTTAATAAATTTAGTATAGTGGCGGCGACGTTGTGGGCGGCAGATTAGGGGTTAATAAATGTAGGTAGGTGGCGGCGATGTTAGGGGCGGCAGATTAGAGGTTAATAATATTTAACTAGTGTTTGTGATGCAGGAGTATGGCGGTTTAGGGGTTAATATGTTTATTATAGTGATGGCGATGTCTGGGGTTAATAATTATAATTTAGGTGTCGTGATGTCGGGGGCGGCAGATTAGGGATTAATTAGTGTAAGATTAGGGGTGTTTAGACTCGGGGTTTATGTTAGGTTGTTAGGTGTAAACATAAATTTAGTTTCCCCCTAGGAATCAATGGGGCTGCGTTACGGAGCTTTTCGCTGCTTTTTTGCAGGTGTTAGGCTTTTTTTCAGCCGGCTCTCCCCATTGATGCACGAGCACGTACAACCAGCTCACTGCTGACTTAAGCAGCGCTGGTATTGGAGTGCAGTATAGAGCTCAATTTTGCTCTACGCTCACTTCTTGTCTTTTAACGCCGGGTTTATAAAAACCTGTAATAGCAGCGCTTAAGGAAAGTGAGCGGTGACAATAACGTGCAAGTTAGCACTGCACCCCTCTTACCGCAAAACTCGTAATCTAGCCGATTGAGATTTAAAAGGGACAGTCTACTGTAGAATTGTTATTGTTTAAAAATATAGATAATCCCTATATTACCCATTCCCCAGTTTTGCATAACCAAAATGGTTATATTAATATACTATTTGCCTATGTGATTACCTTGGGCAAGATTACATATATGGCGTCGGTTTCAGCGCAACTGATGAAACCCACGCTGCCCATACGTTCACCTCGCACATCGGGTGAATCACATATACAGCGCTGACAGATCATATACTGTAATAAGTTAGATAAACTGGCAAGGTATAGAAATGTGATCTGCCGTCGCCTAAGTAAAAAACAAAAAAATGTTTAATCACACGAAGAAATATAACCCGCCTTCAAAACATTTTACCCGACACGTCAAACTACTCATAAAATGTATTAACCTCTAAACCACCAACCCCCCACAATGCAATCTACCTATTTAAACTATTAAGCCCTAATCCACCAACCCCCACATCGCAAACTAGCTAATAAATGTATTAACCCCTAATTAACCATCCACCGACACTGCAAAGTACCTAATAAACATATTAACCCCTAAATCGCCATCCTCCACAATGCTATCTAACTGATTACACTATTAACCCCTAATCTACCAACCCCCCACAACGCAAAGTACCTAATTAACTGATTAACCCCTAAACCGTCATCCCCCACATCACAAACTACCTATTAACACTATTAACCCCAAATCCGCCAACCCCCCACAATGCAAAGTATTAATCTAATACCTAAGCCCCCTAACCTAACACCCCCTAAATTAACCCCAATTAAAATACAATTACATAAAATAAAACTGGAAGACAAGAACAGAAGAGCGCATCCACGACTCAAGGTAAAAAGAATAACACATTTATTGAAAGCATTCAATCAATTGCACTTACAAGAGGTAAGTAATCAAAACGCCTTGGTTAAAAAACAATCAATATGCGGCTTCAAGCAGCTTGGCAGATAACAAATACTGCTCTCACTGTATCCCAGTCCTCCACTCAGGCAAATACAGGATATTATAAACAGTTTGTCCTTTCTACAAGTGAAGTGTCTGCTGTAGACCGTCCTTGTCTACGCGTTTCGTCTGACCTCTGAAGACTTTGTCAAGACACTGGATGCGGTCACCAGTGTCTTGACAAAGTCTACAATTGATTGAATGCTTTCAATAAATGAGTTAATCTTTTAACCTTAAGTAGTGGATAGGCTCTTCTGTTCTTGTCTTCCAGTAAATCTACGTCTGAGCACTCCTTAGTGCTCAGTGAATGTGGAAGCTGCACCGGCAACTTTCAACAAAAGGGAGAGCTATCCCTCTCATAGGAAGCAGAGACATTACATCCATGTAATCTACCCATACTCCCACAGCCACAAATGTGAGTTTTATGAAAGTGGGTCTTTATTATCAGATTTTTAATTATAAGATATCCAGAAGGAAGAAGCATTAAATGGGACACCTATCTGGTCTATATATATGAATATACTCAAGACCATATTCTGTTAATATGATGTATTAAAGGAATGTTGCACTCCCTGTATTGATTAACTTGAACAGTGTGATTAATCTGTGTCTATTATTGTACTTTCTAGTGCACAGCTCATATTTGGTTGCGTGATTTACATAAAATAAAAGACTATCGGACTTCCGGTAGGCGGCTCACTAGGATGGTCACATCTTCATAGAGCTCCGTGAGTGAACCTGAATTTTGAAAGCAAAGTGGCAAAACTGCAGCCATCCATTCCTCCCTTGACAGCAAGAGTGTCCGGGAAACCCTTGGGATCAGGATATTACAACCCCTGGCCTCCGAGTCATTTAATAGTCTAACTTCGCCTTTGGGCCTACAGACGCTGTGCTTACTCTAGTAACCAAGATGGCGCACGTTACTGAAACCCTAATTGAAATTTTCGCACCAAGGTTGGATTCCCTTATGGCAACTATGCGGGAACTTCTCTGTGAGGTTCGAGATTATTCTACTCCTAACTGCGCTAGAGCAGCTCTTACCTGTCACAATGACCCTCAGCAGACTTTGTTGACTGCCCTGGAAGCGGGCACTCTGGATACTGGCATCAGAACTCAGAATAACTCTGCACTTAGCCTCTCAGCCCGAGACCAGAGCACAGAATTCTTACCGCTCAGCAAGGCTGTGAACGCTAATGAGCCCACAGCATATGTCCCAATCCCTTTTTGGCCCTGCTCTCCTGCCGTTATCTTCCCTCGGTACTCAGCCGACTCGGCTGAACATTGTCACATCCAGACGGAGAATAAGGACACCACACCTCACGAGCCTACCTATACTGTAGTAAACGGAAAAGACAGCGACAATGGGAACTATGCTGCACAGGGCAGTGGACAAGCCGCAACCGCATCCAATATGCCGCGGACCATTATCTCCCTGCAAATACCAGGGCTGGCTTTGAGATGGGGCAGCGGTCGTCTTGGCAAGCTCCTGCCTTCATCTACTGTCACGAAGCAGTCCCCTCTCCCTCTGCAAAAGAACGGTTCTCTTCTGGGACAAAGATGTCGGGTTCCAGCCCGGATTGGTGTTGGGTAATTTGTACATTGACTGCGGTCACTTGCTTCAGCGGCATGTGAACCATAGTATGGCTGGCATTGGCTGGGGTGTGAGAATGTATGTGATCTGATCACCACGATGTCTTGACCGTCATGCTTTAATAAAATAAGACAACAACACTCCCTTAAACTAGACGAACTGGGATATCATCTTACTCAGTGTACCAGACCTCGCATGAAAACCAAGCTGTACTTTTGTTCATAGTTGGGTTGGACAGCACATAACCCCCCTATGTTTGTCTGTGTCTGCAACGATAAGTTTATTTTATGGCACTCCCTTAGCCCTGCAAGGTGTAGACCTGGCTTGATATGGTAACAAAGGCAAAAAGAAAAGGGAAAAGAAAAACTGCTACGCAATTTTAATGCTGTTTACATTTTTTCTATTTATTTTAGTCTGAAATGCTAAAAAAAAAAAAGTAAAAGCTTATCTAAACTGCTGTGCAAGTCTAACACTGTTTTCATCTTTTTTAGCTTAAAATACTCCCTATATGTTAGGCGTAATATTGCAATGTGAATCTACTTGCACTTAGATTTCTATTTCTGGTAACAATGCTGTTATGTCTGTTTTGTTTTTATGCACTATGTATATACCTGGCACCACAAGTACTGTGGCTAGCAACAGAGTAGTACTCTAACTCACAAAGCATAGGTATTTTAGATAGAGCCAGTTTGATTTCTATAACTCCATACAATGGAACTTTTTGTGTCATGTCAGGGTGTTGGGATATAGTCCTGTCTCTCTCCCCTAGTTCTATTCAGAGGTTACAAGCAACAGAATTTGTTCCCCCATCTGGACCCCCCCAACTTGCTCAACCCCTGCCACAATTACTCTATATGCAATATTGATGTTCTGATTTCTAAACCCATGATTGAGACGCTGACACAAGCCTCAGTAAAACATCTATATAATAGTCTGCCCATATTCTATGGTTCGGCACTGATCTCTTTCATTCACTTAACTTATCCTACCTTTCCCACCTTCTGATTTAAGCCATGGGACCTGCTTTAATGAAACACATTTACTGCATATGCTGGTTTTCGACACACTATCTACTCATTCAAAGTGAAACCTCTATTAAATGATATATGCTCATGTACTGTAGCTGGCTGGCATAATATCTGATTATTTTATAATCACAGCTAACAAGACCATATATTGCCTGCTATATGTTGGTTTGGTGAAAGTACTCTAACCTTCGCAATTAAATCTAAGTGCCACAAAGTGTAATAGCTGAGAACTGCAACCATAATATCTCAGCTACACATTTCATTGGTCTATATGCACTTATGTTCCCCCCATCCCTTGCCACTATGACCCGCCCTCTCCTTAAGCTCCCCCTCCCTCGCCTCCATCTGTTTCCCCTGTTTTGTGTCTTATGTTTGTCTGCTCCCCCACATCCCTTTCTATTCTACCTGCCCCCCCCCCCCCCCGGTTCCCCTTCCCCCTTCTTCTGCCTTCCCTGTCCTATGTTTGTTTGTTTGTTAGTTTGGTTGTTAATAAAGTTTAAAAAAGGGAGAGAGTTCGGGTAATAGCTACTGGAGGTACCTTTGTGCCCACGTGAAATGAATATGTATGTTCATGCATGATATACACCTTTTCTATACTTTAAATTGTTGTATACACTGACAATGTATCTCTTTACATATATTTTGTATCAAGTGTTTATTTTTTTTTATAATAACGTCTACTGTAGACTCATTGAATGTGACTTCAAACATTGTCGAAGTATCTGCATACATGTATTATATGCCTGAACTCTCTTTAATAAAAAGAATTTGAAAAAAAAAATAAAAGACTATCTCCCTAAAAAATATATAAAAAATTACCAAAATAAAAAAATCGTAACTTGCCCTCCACCACCCCTGGATGAAGATTGAAGATGGCACCGCTCTGCTCCGCGACACCGGGATGAAGATTGAAGAAGACCTTCACCGCCGGACTTCAGGAATGGTGAGTACCTATTTCAGGGTTAGTGTTAGTTTTTTTTGTTTTTTTGGGTAGGGTTTTTTTTTTAGATTAGGGCTTTTTATTTTTTTTAATGGGTACTAAACTAGCTGATGCCCATACAAATGGGTAGATTAGGATTTTTTTAGTTAGGTCTTTTTTTATTTTGGGGTTTGGTTGGGTGGGGGGTTGTACTGTTATAGGGGACTTAGTATTTTTTTTTAAGTAAAAGAGCTGTTAAACTTATGTCAATGCCGTACAAAAGGCCCTTTTAAGGGCCAATGGTAGTTTAGTGTTAGATTATAGGATGTTTTTATTTTGGGGTGACTTTTTTGTTTTTATAGGGGTATTAGATTAGGTTTCATTTTTGTATTTTGGATAATTTTGTTTATTTTTTTTCTTAGATTTTTTTATTTTTATGATTTTAGGGGTTTTTTTTAAATGTAATATTAGGTTTTTTTATTTTACTTTAATGTTAGGATTTTTTATTGTAATGTAAAGTTAGGATTTTATTATTTTGGTCATTTTTAATATTTTTTTTAGGGAGATAGTCTTTTTTTATTTTATGTAATGGTAGTTTAATTGTGGTTAATTTAGGGGTGTTAGGTTAGGGGGCTTAGTTATTACATTGATACTTGGTGTTGTGGGGGGTTGGTGGTTTAGGGGTTAATAGGTTAATTAGGTTGATTGCGTTGTGGGGGATTGGTGGTTAGGGGTTAATCTCTTTATTAGGTACTTTGCGATGTGGGGGTTGGTGGATTAGGGGTTAATACATTTTATTAGTTATTGTGGTGGGGGATGGAGGTTGAGAGGTACATATTGCACAGTTAGGTGTTTGTTAAGACTTCCAGGAAGTTACGTTACTTATATATTCAGCGCAATATGCGATACTGACTTGCGACGCTGGTTCTATGTTAGTTTATGGGAGTAAAAATAGCGGGAGAGGGGTAAAATATACATGTATGTGTGATCGCTAGATTCGCAAAAAAATGGTGACAGCGGCTTTTGCGCCCGACGCTGCATATGTGATCGCACCCCTTGTATTTAAACCTCTGCAGAATGCGCCCTTATATCATATTTTTTTGTCAGACTTGCGTTTTAGCAAATCAGTGCCCTCTCATAAGTAACTCCATGGGCGTGAAACAATGGTATCTATATGGCACACATGAACTAACATCCTATAGCTGTGAAAACTGTCAAATGCATTCAGATAAGAGGCAGCCTTCAAAGGCTTATACATTAGCATATGAGACTACCTAGGTTTAGATTTCAACTAAGAATACCAAAAGAACAAAGCAAATTTGATTATAAAAGTACATTGGAAAGTTGTTTTATATTGCATGCCCTATCTGAATCATGAAAGTTTAATTTTGACTACACTGTCCTTTTAAATAAAAAATAAGAAAAATATATAGGGGCGCCCTTGGTCAAAAATGAGAAATAAAGCCTAAAGTTAGACTATATAAAAATAGACAATAGTGCTACAACAGTCAGACTGTATAAAAATAGACAATCGTAATACAACAGTCCTAGGAACAGAAAATAAAATATAACCAAAATTGTGAAAAGCAATAAATGAATCAATGCAAACTGCAACAGATAAAAAGTCCCATATATCAATAAGTGGAATTGTAGAAATGGAACCCAAGTTTATGGAGCACATCCAGGTCTAGGCAGCTGTCTGTGGGAGGATCAAGGTCAAGATCCAGAATCAGCAATCTGTGAAGAATATAGAAAAACAGAAGCGCCACATGGCCTAGTACTGTATGGATTCGTGAAAAATGGTGTATAAGATGTTTACACTCACATTTAGTAGAGCACCCCTCTTGGTGCAAGTAGAGCAGGCTGGGATCAAACAGTCAACCAGCAGACTGATCTCCGGTGTAACTCAAACTCCAGTAGGTCAGGAAGCGAAGTCTCAAACAATGGTACAGCAATTAGTCAGGTGTAAATCAAAAGAAATGGTATAACAACAAGTGGTAAGTATAAAACGTACTTTATTAAAACAATAAAATCAAGCAACGCATTTCTCAGCCAACCGGTGGCTGTTTCATCAGGCTTAATACAAACAGTATAAAACACTTGCCATATATACCAAAAAAATCCTGTATAATGGGTAACACCTGTAGGGGGTGTGTCAACCATTTCAATGTGTCATAGCAACCAACATAAACATTCCATGTGTGTCAAAACAAGTGAAATATAACACATAATCTCATAATTGTTTGACACATTTTGAATACAAAAACCTCATTTGATCATTTTAAACCTTACATACAGATAACAATACATTACATAATATAGTATAATACCCTAGAGGCTTTGTTTGGTATATATGGCAAGTGTTTAGCCTGATGAAACAGCCACAGGTTGGCTGAGAAACGCGTTGCTTGATTTTATTGTTTTAATAAAGTATGTTTTATACTTACCACTTGCCGTTATACCATTTATTTTGATTTACACCTGACTAATTGGTGTACCACTGTTTGGGAATTCGCCTCCTCCTGACCTACTGGAGTTCGAGTTACACCAGAGATCAGTCTGCTGGGTCACTGTTTGATCCCAGCCTGCTCTACTTGCACCAAGAGGGGTGCTCTACTAAATGTGAGTGTAAACATCTTATACACCATTTTTCATGAATCCACACACTACTAGGCCAATTGGCGCTTCTGTTTTTCTATATTCTTTATAAATAAAAAATAAGCATGACAAGGTTGGGCAAATATGTTGCATGAAGAAATTATGTATTTGCACAGATTTTAGATTTGTTAAATTTATATAAAAATGCAAACAATTTAGAATGCAATGTATCATACTATCAAATGTCCAACTGAAAATTATTTTTTTCTCTTATTTGCTTGAATTCTACATAGTATATAATGTTATTAGTTTTCTTTTGACCTGTTAAGTTTTTGGATGATTTGTAAGAGGTCTATTCTCGTTTAGTTTAAGAAATTATTATACAACAACTTTGAAAACATAATAAAATAATAGACATTAGCTTGAGATATCATGATTAGATTCTAAACAAAGTAAAATGTGTTTTAACTAGCCATTTTTATTAAATTAAAGCTAAATATAGATTTTATGACACCATAGTAATCAATTCCTTTAAAAAAAATACAAATACTAAGTTTTAATTTGTCTTTGTACTTATCAGAAATAAACACCACATGCTGATATTTATTCAAAATGAAATGTGATTGTGGCATCAGCTGCCTTTTCTTATTAAATATTAACTAATAATAATAGTAATATTAATGTTAATCATGTGGTTAGTGAGAATCTAATTTGCCATATTGTTCTAAGCAAAGAAACATTGCTAAATTTAACCCACAATCATTTTGACTATCGAAATACTGTATATTTGATCTGTTTTTCCACACAATATTAGAAACGTACATTTCTAGTGTTGATTTTATCATAGGTAGCTTGCTGTGTGATCTGTAATAAAATATCATTCAGTAAAATAAACATGGTGAGTTTAATAACTTAAAGGGTCACTAAACCCAAAATCTTTCTTTCATGATTCAGATAGAGAATATAAATTTAAACAACATTACAATTTACTTCTATTATTTATTTTGCTTCATTTTTTAGATATCGTTAGTTGAAGAAAAAGCAATGCACATGGTGAGCCAATCACACAAGGCTTCTATGTGCAGCAACCAATCAGCAGCTACTGAGCATATCTAGATATGCTTTTCAGCAAAGAATATCAAGAGAATAAAACAAATTAGATAATAGAAGTAAACTAGAAAGATGTTTAAATTGCATTCTCTTTCTAAATCATGAAATAAAAAATGTGGGTTTCATGTCCCTTTAAAGGGGTATGAAAAAACAATTTCTTTCTTTTATACTTTAGATAAATAATAGAAGTAAATTGCAAAATATTTTCTATTTGCTTCATTCTCCTGGAAGAAGCAGCAATGCACTACTGGGAGCTAGCTGAACACATCGGGTGAGCCAATACGATGAGGTATATATGTCCAACCTAGGTATCCTTTTCAACAAAGGATATCAAAAGAAAAAAACAAATGAGATAACAGAAGTCAATTGGAAAGTTGTTTAACCCCTTCACTACTGGGAATTTCATAGAAGAAGTTGCACAAAATACCAAAGAAATGTTAGCATTTTTTGCTATTACTCCATTTAAACAGAAATATAACCTTGTTTTGTTTTATTTACCTTTCAAAACTATATATTTTGTTTACGTGGGCAAACCAAGGTATTGATCTAGGCCATTTTGGTATATTTCATTCCACCATTTTATCGCCAAATACAATCATATAAAAAAAATGTTAACTTTTTCACAAACTTTGGGTTTCTCGCTGAAATTGTTTGCATACCACTTGTGTAATCATGACACAAATACTTGTATAAGCTTCTCTGGGATCCCCTTTGTTCAGAAATAGCAGCTGTGCATGCCGTTGCCATTAGTTTTTAGTAATTAGAATTCCGCTAATTGCAGCTGCGCACCACACTTCTATTATTCCTGGCAGTGAAGGGGTTACACAGGTAGCTTGTAAGGTTAATTTTAGTGGTAGTGTAAAGATTACCCTCACATCTCACACCTCCGATCCCCTGATCCTTCCCAAACAGCTCTCCTCCCCCCACCTACACTCATCCCCACCATCTTAGGTACTGGAAGACAGTCTGACAGTATGCATTTTAGTGCTTTTATTTCTTTCTTTTTTTCCCTGCAATGTAGTGATCCCTCCTCAACCCTCCCACTTCCCAGATCCCTCCCACAGCTCTCTAACCCTCCCCACTCTCAATAATGGTGGCCATCTTCAGTGGCGTCACTAGGGTTGGTGTCACCCGGTGCGGTAAGTCATGGTGTCACCCCCCCCCCCAGAAAGCAGACACACACAAAAACACAGGCAAACACACATACAAACACTCAGACACACTTAAACACATACTCAGATGCACACACAAACACTCGGAAACACACTCAGACACACACACAAAAACACACACACAAAAACACTGAGACACACAAAAACTCAGACACACACATACAAAATATGTAAACTGCACTGCATTAATTAGGAAGCTCATGCCTAGAGCTGCTCCCTGGCTCAGCAGAACATCAAATGAAAGATAAACAGAGCACTCTAAAATAAATCACTGAAGAAAAGGTTTAGGCGCGCAAACTATGAAAATTCTGCTCTCTGACTCTGTTCCAAGTCTGTCAGTGCACAGCCCTGGGCCGCATGTCACTGAGCAGTGAGCACAGATAGGCAGGCAGGTTTAGGCTAGCAGCGCAACTTTGCAAGCCCCACGGCACACCCACAACATTCATAGTGATATTGGGCAGGGGAGGAGCAAAGTACAAACAAGCAAAAGCAGCCGGGAAAACTATTTGTTGAAATTGCAGCACTGGCTCAAGGGGCAAAAAAATTGTGTGTCTACAACTTCCCCAGTCCCACTAATGTTCACAAATGCCAGCCTCTAATAAAATAATCTATGCATCTCAACATTGTATTTCTTTGAATTTCAATAAAATTTAAAAAAAAAAAAAAAAAAAAATTTTTTTTTTGGTGTCACCCCCTGGAGGGTGTCACCCGGGTGCGGCCCGCCCCCCCCCTGTCCCCCCCTAGTGATGCCACTGGCCATCTTTGGTACTGGCAGCTGTCTGTCAGAATCTTTATAAATAGTTT
Organism: Bombina bombina; assembly: GCF_027579735.1. Taxonomy (NCBI): domain Eukaryota; kingdom Metazoa; phylum Chordata; class Amphibia; order Anura; family Bombinatoridae; genus Bombina; species Bombina bombina. The sequence continues at coordinate 252,293,566 of NC_069500.1, forward strand.
TATTTATTTGTTCTGTAGTGTAGTGGTTCCCCAACCTCCTCTCTCCCGACGATCATCACATTGGGCCCTCCCAACCTCCCATTTCACCCCTTTTCTGTAGTGTAGTGCCTTATCCCTCCCAGTTCCTTCAATTTTATTTTCTGCATTGTAGGGCCCATCCTACTTGCTCCCCCTCCATCTCCCCTCCACCACTGGGCCACCCACCTGCCACCTGCTTTCCCTCCCACCGGCACCAGCAGATGACAGTAGTTTTAATTTTGTATCATTGCATTTATTTTTTGTGCCTTTTCTAGACATTGCATGACACCAGAAAGGGCCACAAAAAAATAAGCCAACTAATTATATTTTATGCACAAAAATTGAAGCTTTATGGATTTTACAGTATTAGCAGTCCATAACGTATACATTTTTGCTTTCGACAAGGCCTATGTGTTTAGGGCTAGATTACGAGGGGTGTGCTTACTGTTTTTCACAACTGGTTGCGTGCATCGGAAAGGAGCAAGCATATTACAAGTTGAAAGTAAATGCGAACAAATGAGTGCAATTGCAATTTACGCTTGTTTGGTTAGTGCGTCTTTAGCTCTCTGGTCAACTCTTACGCAAGACAAAAATACAGTAAACTCCCAGTTAACCGGCACCCATGGGGATTGGTAGATTCCGGATAAGTGCAGTTTCTGGTTGCTTGAGAGTTACTATTAAAAATAGGCCTAACTAGTTCTATAACCCATACTATACTATAAACACTGTATTTACTTGATGTTAGTATCTAAATACAGTAAATAAAAGCAAATTATGAATTAATATTAATGCCGTCTCTGTTCAGTCCCGGGCACCTAGTGGCAGCATGATGTCTAATTCTCAGACTGCCTTGAGATTACAACTTTCAAGAGCAGTTATGTAGGGTCTGGTGGCATTAAAATGGCTTGCTTTCACCTTTGAGAGCCCACTATAGAGAAAGGAAGCTGCAGAGCAAAGTTAGTGTCCATTTTAATGTACAGCATCTTCAATTTTTTTTTTTTTTGGTTGCTTGAGAGTTCTGGTTGCTTGAGTTCTGGTTAACTGAGAGTTTACTGTAAATATATATATATATATATATATATATATATATATATATATACAGGGCTGGATTTCCCATTAGGTACAGTAGGCATGTGCCTGCAGGCACCTTGCAGTGAGGGGCGCCTGCCTGTCAGTAATAAAACAATTTTTTTTTTTTTATTATTTTTTTGTGAGGGCATTAATTTTAGTAAGAATTGTGCTGCCAGGTGCTTACAGAGTCGAATGTTTATTGGAAATATGTTACAGCAGTTGAGGGAGCCATGAAGGAGAGAGGGGCAAATATTAAAACTAAACCCCTCCCATTTTCGCCAGGCATGTTTAGTTTCACTTTTATTTTATGTACTTCTGTTGCCTCACACAGCCAAGCTCCATGCTGATGTGTAGCAGACACTTTTTGTTGAGGAATGAAAGCTTCAAAACAACAGGTTAGGGCTGTACAAGGCTTCTAATGCTGCCTAGAATGACAACATAACAAGCAGAGCACTTTAACCCCTTGGCTACCAGAGAGGGTTGCAGTGTATTCATTTGTTATGTGCTGTAGGGCATTTTTATAGCCAGGGGGTTAACTTCTGCTTCAGGGTGAATGTTTTTGTTCTATAAAGGCCTTGGAGGTGTGGAGGTTATGTGGGACTAGCTGCTCTGCTCTTTATTACAAAATGCCAATTGTGATTTACAAATTTTACAGCCTTTAGGGCACTTTGACAACAAAGTTTGTAGACTGTAAGGCTGTAAAATGTGTATGTGTGTAAACCACTCACATGGCATATTTGTTTGTATGCATATGTATATGTATGAATATGTATGTGTATATATATATATATATATATATATATATATATATATATATATACATACACATACATCACATACAAAATTGTTAATCTGTTCTTTTATCAAGTAAGTGTGGTATTTTTGTATTGTGGTAAATTGAATTTCTAATTTTAAACACATTTGTTGACCCCTGGATTTTATATAATCTACAACATTCCATGTTTTCCTTTGATAGCAACATCATATTATATTTATATTTCAGAACAAACATCTGTTTTTTCATGTAGTGGAAAAAATACCTACATTTTATGTTTTCTTCCTCTGGCTGCACAGGTTGTTGATGAGCTTGCATGCTGCTAGTTTTAATATTGCTATTGTTTACACAAAACTGTGTTTAACTCCAAAAAATGTTAAGCACATAGTCAAAGTCATCTCCAGAAAAGCAATACACTAAAGGCTTGTCAATAAACATGTCCTATGAGCCCATCTGGGTCTGCACAGATGTGTATTGCTGTCTCAGAACTGACTTTGACTATGTGTTTAACTCTTTTGCAAGAGGCTAACACACTTCTGTGCAAGCACTAGTGCAATATTAAAATGCTTTAGCAAACTGTCACATTTTATGTCCCTTTAAATAGGGTTTTCTTTAGAATATTTTGCATTAAAAGTTTAACATGATTTGTTTTTGTTATACATAATAGAAATTGTATGGCCATTTGAGTCAAGTGAATATTGATTTTTGGTGTAGCTTCCATTACAACAAATATTGGTGTGTGTATTTGTGTATCTCCATAAAAGGAAAAATGTAATTTTACATCTAATATTTATTTTTAGTTGTCCTAAATAATAATAAAAAAAGTCCTCATTTTTTTCCACTTTTTTTTTTTGGGGGGGGGTAGGGGGGCGCTTCAGGTTTTTGTGCCTACAGGCACCTGAGATGTAAATCCGGCCCTGTATATATATATATATATATATATATATATATATCTGTATATATCTATACCTATATATAATTTGATATATATATATATATATATATATATATATATATATATATATATATATATATATAGAGAGAGAGAGAGAGAGAGAGAGAGAGAGAGAGAGAGAGAGAGGTATAGCTATATATTGTATATTTTATTGTACCTAAAAACCATTTTATATATATACCTACATTTATTAACCCCTAGTCTGCCGCCCCCAACGTCGCCGCCACTATATTAAAGTTATTAACCCCTAAATCTAAGTCTAACCCTAACACCCCCTAACTTAAATCTAAATAAAATTACTATTATTAACTAAATAATTCCTATTTAAAACTAAATACTTACCTATAAAATAAACCCTAAGCTAGCTACAATATAACTATTAGTTACTTTGTAGCTAGCGTAGGCTTTATTTTTATTTTACAGGCAAGTTTGTATTTATTTTAACTAGTTACAATAGTTATTAAATAGTTATTAACTATTTAATAGCTACCTAGTTAAAATAAAGACAAATTTACCTGTAAAATAAAACCTAACCTAAAATACACTAACACCTTGCACTACACTATAATTAAATCAATTACCTACATTAAATTAAATTAATTACAATTAAATAAAATTAACTAAAGTACAAAAAAATAACCACGGTTGGGTGAAGACTTCTCAAGGTTGGGTGATCTTCAAGGGGTTAGTGTTAGGTTTTATTAAGGGGGTTTTGGGTGGGTTTTAGAGTAGGGTTGGGTGTGTGGGTGGTGGGTTTTAATGTTGGGGGGGTATTGTACTTTTTTTTTTTTTTAACAGGTAAAAGAGCTGATTACTTTGGGGCAATGCCCCGCAAAAGGCCCTTTTAAGGGCTATTTGTAATTTAGTATAGGGTAGGGCTTTTCATTATTTTGGGGGGCTTTTTTATTTTATTAGGGGGATTAATGAGGTGTAATTAGTTTAAAAAAAATTGTAATTATTTTATTATTTTCTGTAATTTAGTGTTCGTTTTTTTGTACTTTAGTTAATTTTATTTAATTGTAATTAATTTAATTTAATGTAGGTAATTGATTTAATTATGGTGTAGTGTTAGGTGTTAGTGTAATTTAGGTTAGGTTTTATTTTACAGGTAAATTTTTCTTTATTTTAACTAGGTAGCTATTAAATAGTTAATAGTTTAACAGCCAGCTGGATTGCTGTGAAATCCAGCCTGTCTCTATGGGCAAGATTGATTGCCTTCACCACATGTGAGTATCCTGTGCATATTGGGGTGTTGTTGTGCCTTATATCACCATTGATCTGCACCATTGGCGCCTCTGTACTTTGTCTCACTTCTATAGTTTAATAAAGCCTAAGATAGCTACAATGTAACTATTAGTTATATTGTAGCTAGCTTAGGGTTTATTTTATAGGTACGTATTTAGTTTTAAATAGGAATAATTTAGTTAATGCTAGTTATTTTCTTTAGCTTAATTTAAATTATATTTAAGTTAGGGGGGTTAGGGTTAGACTTAGGTTTAAGGGTTAATTACTTTAACATAGTGGCCGCAACATTGGGGGCAGCAGATTAGGGGTTAATAAATGTAGGTAGGTTGCGGCGACATTGGGGTCGGCAGATTAGGGGTTAATAAATATAATGTAGGTATTGGCGATGTTGGGGGCAGTAGATTAGGGGTTCATACATATAATGTAGGTGGCGGCGGTTTCCGGAGCGGCAAATTAGGGGTTAATAATATAATGTAGGTGTCGGCAATGTCGGGGGCGGCAGATTAGGGGTTAATAAGTGTAAGATTAGGGGTGTTTAGACTCAGGGTTTATGTTAGAGTGTTAGGTGTAAACGCAAATTTTATTTCCCCATAGGAATCAATGGGGCTGCGTTAGGAGCTGAAAGCTGCTTTTTTGCAGGTGTTAGTTTTTTTGCTAAAATGCAAGCCTGCCAAAACAACTGAAATAAGGGTAAGTTTGCAGAGGCTTAGATACAAGAGATAAAATGTGCATTAATATAACTGTGTTGGTTATGCAAAACTAGGGAATGGGTAATAAAGGGATTATCTATCTTTTAAAACAATAAATATTCTGGTGTAGACTGTCCCTTTAACACAGCTTGGCCTTGAGGATGGGTGGGGATACCACAGGCTAATTAAACTATTTCAAATGCCAATATAAGGGTAAGGGAATTACTTATAAACAATTTAATACACTCCAGCAGTTAAAGTGGATCATTGGGAACAAATTAAAGGGGAGACATTTTTTGAGTAAACTGTCCCTTTAAGGAGGTTGCGATATTCTAACGCAACCTCCTGGTTAGAGCTTGTGTGAAAACTTGTAATATGCGCTCTACTTGATATGCGCAAAAAGCTTACTTCTAGCGCAGTTAATGCACGAGCGAGAGTGATAAATTGTGCTCCACTTGTAATCTAGCCCTAATACCTTAGAGCATGCCATTGTTCCCTTAGAATGTCTCTTTAAGTAGTTATATTGTTACCTTATACAGTATATTCACAACAAAGCCATTAATGGTGCTTCCCTTTATTGACAGTAATTACCTGTAAATGCTATTATACGTTTACAGATAGGAAGCTTTAGAATTAACTTACCTTTCTCCGTTATCAAAATCAATGTATATGTTTAATAACTGTCCACCTATCAGGTATCCAATTGCAGGCCCCACAACCGACATCCCATAAGCAATCCCTGAGAAATGAGTTATACATAAAGATATATAAGATGTAACATAACATATATAATAGCATGAAAGTTTAGCAGTTATAAAATTATCAGCAGAATGAGCCCCCTGCATTTCTTACTCTTTCTGTCTCCCTGTTTCTGTTAGGGTTTCTATAGGACAGGGTTAGGAACCACAGGCAGTCTAGCCAGCAATTTAAAATAACATAAAGATAAAAATTAAGACGAACATGAATGTACTTAAGCTTTGAATAGCACATACATAAGCAAAAAAAATGTTTCTAGTAAATGTTTTCACTAATTTAGTGACGTTTACGTGAATAGAGCATATGTACATATGCCCTGCGCACACTCATTCAAACACCTCACCTGCTCAAAGAGTGCCTGTGAAAATATATTCATCAGTGATGATGCAAACCAATATATTCTCTGACTGGTGTACATTTTGAATGAGTATGCGTGAGCACTTAGTATGTACGTATGATCTATGCACAGTAAAACCTATTGCTGAAGCAGTGATCATTTTACTTGGGACATTTTTGCTAATATGTGTTTTTTGCACATTATCTTTTCAAACCTGAAATGCCTGTATGCATTCTGTACTCCCAACACTGGCTCTAAAATGACTGGGACGGGAGCTTAAAGGGACAGGGGTTGTACATCCTCAGCATACTATTGCATTATAAAAGATTAAAAAAAACAGCCTTTTTTATGCTGCTTACCAGCCCCTACATAGCTGTGACACATTTTTTTTCTTTCATGATTTAGATAAAACATACCATTTTAACCAACTTTCCAATTTACTTTTATTATAACTTTCTTCATTCTATTGATATTCTTTGTTGAAGGAGCAGCAATGCACTAATGGGAGCTAGCTGAACACATTAAGTGAACCAATGACAAGAGAGTAAGTTACGTGCTGCCACTTAGCTAGTTCCCAGCAGTGCATTCCAGCACCTGAGCCTTTCCACGACGAATATAATGAGAATGAAGCACATTTGATATTAGAAGCAAACTGGAAAGCTGTTTAAAATTGTATGGTCTATCTGAATAAAAAAAAAATAAAAAAAAAAAAAATGTGTTTCATGTCCCTTTAAGTAGCAGGCAGGACAGTTGTTTGGTGAAAGAGCAAATTCTTGCAGGAGCAGGTGTGAGGGGATGCTGGGGGGGGGGAGAAAAAGATCATTAGGTGCAGCCTCATCTAACGCCTACAGAACTGAGGGAGCATAACAGAGATTATTAGGTGCAGATTCACAAAGTGTCTGTAGTGCTTAGGAGCGAGACCTGAACAGCATGATACATCTGGTGTGTGAAAGAGAGTGTGTAATCTATGCAGTATGCGATAACTGTCTCATGAATTCAATGACTGCAGGGTAAAAAATGTAGAGGTGCAGGAGCCAAACTTTAGGTATACTGTACTGCACTGTCCTACAACTTAAATACATATATACCTTACAATGGACTAGATTACGAGTTGAGCGCTATTTATCTCTGCTGTTTGCACGTTAACTCCACTAGAGAACTAACCCAACACGGCAAAAAACAGAAGTTGGAATATCGCGACCGTGTTAATGTACTCCCCCATAGACTTCACTTGAAACGCAAAAAGTAGAAAAAAAACACCCAACAAGTTGCGCTAACAAGATCGCGTTTAACCAAGTGTTCTAACCCGACATGAAAATATGAATATTTCACATTCCAATGCTCTTCACATAGAAGAATATGTTCTATTTATTCATAAATAAATATTTTTATATATATCTGATGGTTTAGAACTTTTTTATGCATTTGTTTAATAATTTTTATTAGATAGTTTTATTATGAGTGTAACTGTACTTTTAAATATATTTTTGATGATTTTTGAGCAACTTTTTTGTCTAGCATAACAGTTAACCTGAGCTCTGAAGTTGCACTGCCCCGACGCACGTTAAATTTAATTGCGCTCAAGCAAGCGAGATTACTTTCAATAATACGCACGCTTCTTCTGACTTGCACAAACACCCGGGACAAAGCCCTTTTGGTTTGCACACAACAGTTAGCGAGCCACTCATAATCTACCCCAATATAGGGTGCGTGTAATGAATATAAGTGAACAAAATGAAACATTTGTAAAGATTTAAATAAGTAAATACCTATATATAAGGATGACTTATGTGTAGGAAGGCTATCATCAAAAAAGGCAGTTCCCAGAGTATATAAGGGAGTTCCACCTACTCCCATTAGCAGCTGAGCCAGAATAAACACATAAAGGTAGTTTGAGAGAGAAGAGCCTTGTTTGTTCACACATTCCGCTCCAGTGCTATTAGATCCTGATATTTCACAGAAATCTAGAAAAGAATGCATTTGTCAATTTACAGTATATACAAAATGTAAACATAAATCCAAAAACAGGGCAAAAATACTTACAACTATAATAAATTGTCAGCTTATAGCTGCCAAATATTTAGGAATCAGGTGCAGGACTGAAAGGCATTTTCCCTACTGTTTAAGCTCAATAGCTTTTATTCTCTTTTTTATGGTGCTAAAAGATGTAAAGTATACAAACAGAATGCAAGCTAGGCCATATGGTATTGCAGAAGCATTAATACTGTGCCAGAGCATATGGTATAGCAGAAGCATTAATACTAGGTCAGAGCATATGGTATTACAGAAGCATTAATAATAGACCAGAGCAGATGGTATTGCAGAATCATTAATACTGTGCCAGAGCATATGGTATTGCAGAAGTATTAATACTAGGCCAGAGCAGATGGTATTGCAGAAGCATTAATACTGGCCCAGGCCATATGGTATTGCAGAAGCATTAATACTAGGCCAGGCCATATGGTATTGCAGAAGCATTAATACTAGGCCCTAGCAGATGGTATTGCAGAAGCATTAATACAAGGCCAGAGCATATGGTATTGCAGAAGCATTAATACTAGGCCAGAGCAGATGGTATTGCAGAATCATTAATACTAGGCCAGCATATGGTATTGCAGAAGCATTAATACTGGGCCAGAGCAGATGGTATTGCAGAGGCATTAATACTAGGCCAACACATGGTATTGCAGAAGCATTAATACTAGGCCAGAGCACATGGTATTGCAGAAGCATTAATACTATGCCAGAACAGATGGTATTGCAGAAGCATTAATACTAGGACAGAGCAGACGTATTGCAGAAGCATTAATACTAGGCTAGAGCAGATGGTATTGCAGAAGCATTAATTATAGGTCAAAGCAGATGGTACTGCAGAAGCACTAATACTAGGCCAGACCAGATGGTATTGCAGAAGCATTAATACTAGGCCAGCATATGGTATTGCAGAAGCATTACTACAAGGCCAGAGCAGAGGGTATTGCAGAAGCATTAATACTAGGCCAGGGCAGACAGTATGGCCGAATCATTAATACTAGGCCAGAGAAAATGTTATTGCAGAAGCATTAATACTAGGCCAGAGCAGACAGTATTGCAGAAGCATTAATACTAGGACAGAGAAGATGGTATTGCAGAATCATTATTACTAGGCCATAGCAGATGGTATTGCAAAAGCATTAATATTAGGCTAGAGCAGATGGTATTGCAGAAGCATTAATATTAGGCCAGAGCAGGCGGTATTGCAGAAGAATTAATACTTGGTCAGAGCAGACAGTATTGCAAAAGCATTAAAACTAGGCCAGAGCAGATGTTATTGCAGAAGCATTAATCCTAGGCCAGGGCAGATGGTATTAGAGAAGCATTATTACTAGGCCAGAGCAAATGGTATTTCAGAAGCATTAATATTAGGCCAGAGAAGATGGTAATGCAGTAGCATTAACACTGGGCCAGAGCATATGGTATTCAGAAGCATTAATACTAGGACAGGGCAGATCATGGTATTGCAGACGGATTAATACTAGGACAGAGCAGATCATGGTATTGCAGACACATTAATGATAGGTCAGAGCATATGGTATTGCAGAAGCATTAATACTAGGCCAGAGCCCACAGTATTGCAGAATCATGAATACTAGGCCAGGCCATATGGTATTGCAGAAGCCTTAATACTAGGCCAGGCCATATGGTATTGCAGAAGCATTAATACTAGGCCCTAGCAGATGGTATTGCAGAAGCATTAATACAAGGCCAGAGCATATGGTATTGCAGAAGCATTAATACTAGGCCAGAGCAGATGGTATTGCAGAAGCATTAATACTAGGCCAGAGCAGATGGTATTGCAGAAGCATTAATACTAGGCCAGCATATGGTATTGCAAAAGCATTAATGCTAGGCCAGAGCAGATGGTATTGCAGAAGCATTAATACTAGGCCAGCATATGGTATTGCAAAAGCATTAATACTAGGCCAGAGCAGATGGTATTGCAGAAGCATTAATAATAGACCAGAGCAGATGGTATTGCAGAATCATTAATACTGTGCCAGAGCATATGGTATTGCAGAAGTATTAATACTAGGCCAGAGCAGATGGTATTGCAGAAGCATTAATACTGGCCCAGGCCATATGGTATTGCAGAAGCATTAATACTAGGCCAGGCCATATGGTATTGCAGAAGCATTAATACTAGGCCCTAGCAGATGGTATTGCAGAAGCATTAATACAAGGCCAGAGCATATGGTATTGCAGAAGCATTAATACTAGGCCAGAGCAGATGGTATTGCAGAAGCATTAATACTAGGCCAGCATATGGTATTGCAGAAGCATTAATACTAGGCCAGATCAGATGGTATTGCAGAGGCATTAATACTAGGCCAACACATGGTATTGCAGAAGCATTAATACTAGGCCAGAGCACATGGTATTGCAGAAGTATTAATACTATGCCAGAACAGATGGTATTGCAGAAGCATTAATACTAGGCCAGAGCAGACGTATTGCAGAAGCATTAATACTAGGCTAGAGCAGATGGTATTGCAGAAGCATTAATTATAGGTCAAAGCAGATGGTACTGCAGAAGCACTAATACTAGGCCAGGCCAGATGGTATTGCAGAAGCATTAATACTAGGCCAGCATATGGTATTGCAGAAGCATTACTACAAGGCCAGAGCAGAGGGTATTGCAGAAGCATTAATACTAGGCCAGGGCAGACAGTATGGCTGAAGCATTAATACTAGGCCAGAGAAAATGTTATTGCAGAAGCATTAATACTAGGCCAGAGCAGACAGTATTGCAGAAGCATTAATACTAGGACAGAGAAGATGGTATTGCAGAATCATTATTACTAGGCCATAGCAGATGGTATTGCAAAAGCATTAATATTAGGCTAGAGCAGATGGTATTGCAGAAGCATTAATATTAGGCCAGAGCAGGCGGTATTGCAGAAGAATTAATACTTGGTCAGAGCAGACAGTATTGCAAAAGCATTAAAACTAGGCCAGAGCAGATGTTATTGCAGAAGCATTAATCCTAGGCCAGGGCAGATGGTATTAGAGAAGCATTATTACTAGGCCAGAGCAAATGGTATTTCAGAAGCATTAATATTAGGCCAGAGAAGATGGTAATGCAGTAGCATTAACACTGGGACAGAGCATATGGTATTGCAGAAGCATTAATACTAGGCCAGGGCAGATCATGGTATTGCAGACGGATTAATACTAGGACAGAGCAGATCATGGTATTGCAGACACATTAATGATAGGTCAGAGCATATGGTATTGCAGAAGCATTAATACTAGGCCAGAGCCCACAGTATTGCAGAATCATGAATACTAGGCCAGGCCATATGGTATTGCAGAAGCATTAATACTAGGCCAGGCCATATGGTATTGCAGAAGCATTAATACTAGGCCCTAGCAGATGGTATTGCAGAAGCATTAATACAAGGCCAGAGCATATGGTATTGCAGAAGCATTAATACTAGGCCAGAGCAGATGGTATTGCAGAAGCATTAATACTAGGCCAGAGCAGATGGTATTGCAGAAGCATTAATACTAGGCCAGCATATGGTATTGCAAAAGCATTAATACTAGGCCAGAGCAGATGGTATTGCAAAAGCATTAATACTAGGCCAGCATATGGTATTGCAAAAGCATTAATACTAGGCCAGAGCAGATGGTATTGCAGAAGCATTAATACTAGGCCAACATATGGTATTACAGAAGCATTAATAGTAGGCCAGAGCACATGGTTGTGCAGAAGCATAAATACTATGCCAGAACAGATGATATTGCAGAAGCATTAATACTAGGCCAGATCAGATGGTATTGCAGAAGCATTAATACTAGGCCAGAGCAGATGGTAATGCAGAAGCTTTAATACTAGGCCAGAGCAGACGTATTGCAGAAGCATTAATATTATTCTAGAGCAGATGGTATTGCAGAAGCATTAATTATAGGTCAGAGCAGATGGTACTGCAGAAGCACTAATACTAGGCCAGAGCAGATGGTATTGCAGAAGCATTAATACTAGGCCAGCATATGGTATTGCAGAAGCATCACTACAAGGCCAGAGCAGAGGGTAATGCAGAAGCATTAATACTAGGCCAGGGCAGACGGTATTGCAGAAGCATTAATACTAGGCCAGAGAAGATGGTATTGCAGAAGCATTAATACTAGGCCATAGCAGACAGTATTGCAGAAGAATTAATACTAGGACAGAGAAGATGGTATTGCAGAATCATTATTCCTAGGCCATAGCAGATGGTATTGCAAAAGCATTAAAATTAGGCTAGAGCAGATGGTATTGCAGAAGCATTAATATTAGGCCAGAGCAGGCGGTATTGCAGAAGAATTAATACTAGGTCAGAGCAGACAGTATTGCAGAAGCATTAATACTAGGCCAGAGCAGATGGTACTGCAGAAGCACTAATACTAGGCCAGAGCAGATGGTATTGCAGAAGCATTAATACTAGGCCAGCATATGGTATTGCAGAAGCATTACTACAAGGCCAGAGCAGAGGGTATTGCAGAAGCATTAATACTAGGCCAGGGCAGACAGTATTGCAGAAGCATTAATACTAGGCCAGAGAAAATGTTATTGCAGAAGCATTAATACTAGGCCATAGCAGACAGTATTGCAGAAGCATTAATACTAGGACAGAGAAGATGGTATTGCAGAATCATTATTACTAGGCCATAGCAGATGGTATTGCAAAAGCATTAATATTAGGCTAGAGCAGATGGTATTGCAGAAGCATTAATAATAGACCAGAGCAGATGGTATTGCAGAATCATTAATACTGTGCCAGAGCATATGGTATTGCAGAAGTATTAATACTAGGCCAGAGCAGATGGTATTGCAGAAGCATTAATAATAGGCCAGAGCATATGGTATTACAGAAGCATTAATACTAGGCCAGGCCATATGGTATTGCAGAAGCATTAATACTAGGCCCTAGCAGATGGTATTGCAGAAGCATTAATACAAGGCCAGAGCATATGGTATTGCAGAAGCATTAATACTAGGCCAGAGCAGATGGTATTGCAGAAGCATTAATACTAGGCCAGAGCAGATGGTATTGCAGAAGCATTAATACTAGGCCAGCATATGGTATTGCAAAAGCATTAATATTAGGCCAGAGAAGATGGTAATGCAGTAGCATTAACACTGGGCCAGAGCATATGGTATTGCAGAAGCATTAATACTAGGCCAGGGCAGATCATGGTATTGCAGACGCATTAATACTAGGCCAGAGCAGATCATGGTATTGCAGACACATTAATGATAGGTCAGAGCATATGGTATTGCAAAAGCATTAATACTAGGCCAGAGCACACAGTATTGCAGAATCATGAATACTAGGCCAGGCCATATGGTATTGCAGAAGCATTAATACTAGGCCAGGCCATATGGTATTGCAGAAGCATTAATACTAGGCCCTAGCAGATGGTATTGCAGAAGCATTAATACAAGGCCAGAGCATATGGTATTGCAGAAGCATTAATACTAGGCCAGAGCAGATGCTATTGCAGAAGCATTAATACTAGGCCAGAGCAGATGGTATTGCAGAAGCATTAATACTTGGCCAGCACATGGTATTGCAAAAGCATTAATACTAGGCCAGAGCAGATGGTATTGCAGAAGCATTAATACTAAGCCAACATATGGTATTGCAGAAGCATTAATAGTAGGCCAGAGCACATGGTTGTGCAGAAGCATTAATACTATGCCAGAACAGATGATATTGAAGAAGCATTAATACTAGGCCAGATCAGATGGTATTGCAGAAGCATTAATACTAGGCCAGAGCAGATGTTAATGCAGAAGCTTTAATACTAGGCCAGAGCAGACGTATTGCAGAAGCATTAATATTATTCTAGAGCAGATGGTATTGCAGAAGCATTAATTATAGGTCAGAGCAGATGGTACTGCAGAAGCACTAATACTAGGCCAGAGCAGATGGTATTGCAGAAGCATTAATACTAGGCCAGCATATGGTATTGCAGAAGCATTACTACAAGGCCAGAGCAGAGGGTAATGCAGAAGCATTAATACTAGGCCAGGGCAGACGGTATTGCAGAAGCATTAATACTAGGCCAGAGAAGATGGTATTGCAGAAGCATTAATACTAGGCCAGAGCAGACAGTATTGCAGAAGAATTAATACTAGGACAGAGAAGATGGTATTGCAGAATCATTATTCCTAGGCCATAGCAGATGGTATTGCAAAAGCATTAAAATTAGGCTAGAGCAGATGGTATTGCAGAAGCATTAATATTAGGCCAGAGCAGGCGGTATTGCAGAAGAATTAATACTAGGTCAGATCAGACAGTATTGCAGAAGCATTAATACTAGGCCAGAGCAGATGGTATTGCAGAAGCATTAATCCTAGGCCAGGGCAGATGGTATTAGAGAAGCATTATTACTAGGCCAGAGCAAATGGTATTTCAGAAGCATTAATACTAAGCCAAAGCATATGGTATTGCAGAAGCATTAATATTAGGCCAGAGAAGATGGTAATGCAGAAGCATTAACACTGGGCCAAAGCAGACAGTATTACACAAGCATTAATACTAGGCCAGAGCATGTGGTATTGCAGAAGCATTAATACTAGGCCAGGGCAGATCATGGTATTGCAGACGCATTAATACTAGGCCAGAGCAGATCATGGTATTGCAGACACATTAATGATAGGTCAGAGAATATGGTATTGCAGAAGCATTAATACTAGGCCAGAGCAGACAGTATTGCAGAATCATTAATACTAGGCCAGGCCATATGGTATTGCAGAAGCATTAATACTAGGCCAGGCCATATGGTATTGCAGAAGCATTAATACTAGGCCCTAGCAGATGGTATTGCAGAAGCATTAATACAAGGTCAGAGCATATGGTATTGCAGAAGCATTAATACTAGGCCAGAGCAGATGGTATTGCAGAATCATTAATACTAGGCCAGAGCAGGCGGTATTGCAGAAGTATTAATACTAGGCCAGAGCAGACAGTATTGCAAAAGCATTAATACTAGACCAGAACAGATCATGGTATTGCAGAAGCATTACAACTAGGTCAGAGCAGATGGTATTATAAAAGCATTAATACTAGGCCAGAGCAGATGGTATTGCAGAAGCATTAATACTAGGCCAGAGCAGATGGTATTTCAGAAGCATTAATATTAGGCCAGAGCAGGCGGTATTGCAGAAGTATTAATACTAGGCCAGAGCAGATGGTATTAGAAACATAGAAACATAGAATTTGACGGTAGATAAGAACCAAAAAGGCCCATCAAGTCTACCCATATTACATGTTACTTTTTCCTTAGCATAGCCTTATGCATGTCCCAGGCATTTTTAAATTCCTTTACAGTCTTTGTGTTTACCACCTCAAATGGAAGTTCATTCCATGAATCCACCACCCTTTCTGTAAAAAATCCTTCTTTAAATTTCTCCTGAATCTGCTACCCTCTAACTTTAAATTGTGACCCCTTGTTTTGGCATTTATTTTTTTGTGAAAAATGCTTTCAGCTTCTATTTCATTAAGTCCCTTCATATATTTGAAGGTTTCTATCATGTCACCGCTTTCCCTGGCAGAAGCATTAATACTAGGCCAGAGCATATGGTATTGCAGACGCATTAATACTAGACCAGGCCATATGGTATTGCAGAAGCATTAATATTAGGCAAGAACATATGGTATTGCAGAAGCATTAATACTAGGCCAGAGCGGATGGTATTGCAGAAACATTAATACTAGGCCAGGGCATATAGTATTGCAGAAGAATTAATACTAAGCCACAGCAGATGGTATTGCTGAAGCATTAATATGAGGCCAGGGCAGATGGTATTGCAGAAGCATTACTACTAGGCCAGAGCAGATTGTACGGCAGAAGCATTAATACTAGGCCAGAGCAGATGATATTGCAGAAGCATTAATACTAGGCCAGAGCAGATGATATTGCAGAAGCATTAATACTAGGCCAGAGCAGACGGTATTGCAGAAGCATTAATACTAGGCCAGAGCAGACAGTATTGCAGAAGCATTAATACTAGGCCAGAGCAGACAGTATTGCAGAAGCATTAATAATAGGCCAGAGCATATGGTATTGCAGAAGCATTAAAAATAGGCCATAGCAGAAGGTATTGCAAAAGCATTCATACTAGGCTACAGCAGATGGTATTGCAGAAGCATTAATACTAGGCCAAAGCATATGGTATTGCAGAAGCATTTAAACTACACCAAAGCAGATGGTATTGCAGAAGCATTAATACTAGGCCAGAGCAGATGGTATTGCAGAAGCATTAATACTAGGCCAGCATATGGTATTGCAAAAGCATTAATATTAGGCCAGAGAAGATGGTAATGCAGTAGCATTAACACTGGGCCAGAGCATATGGTATTGCAGAAGCATTAATACTAGGCCAGGGCAGATCATGGTATTGCAGACGAATTAATACTAGGCCAGAGCAGATCATGGTATTGCAGACACATTAATGATAGGTCAGAGCATATGGTATTGCAAAAGCATTAATACTAGGCCAGAGCACGCATTATTGCAGAATCATGAATACTAGGCCAGGCCATATGGTATTGCAGAAGCATTAATACTAGGCCAGGCCATATGGTATTGCAGAAGCATTAATACTAGGCAAAAGCAGATGGTAATGCAGAAGCTTTTATACTAGGCCAGAGCAGACGTATTGCAGAAGCATAAATATTATTCTAGAGCAGATGGTATTGCAGAAGCATTAATTATAGGTCAGAGCAGATGGTACTGCAGAAGCACTAATACTAGGCCAGAGCAGATGGTATTGCAGAAGCATTAATACTAGGCCAGCATATGGTATTGCAGAAGCATCACTACAAGGCCAGAGCAGAGGGTAATGCAGAAGCATTAATACTAGGCCAGGGCAGACGGTATTGCAGAAGCATTAATACTAGGCCAGAGAAGATGGTATTGCAGAAGCATTAATACTAGGCCAGAGCAGACAGTATTGCAGAAGAATTAATACTAGGACAGAGAAGATGGTATTGCAGAATCATTATTCCTAGGCCATAGCAGATGGTATTGCAAAAGCATTAAAATTAGGCTAGAGCAGATGGTATTGCAGAAGCATTAATATTAGGCCAGAGCAGGCGGTATTGCAGAAGAATTAATACTAGGTCAGAGCAGACAGTATTGCAGAAGCATTAATACTAGGCCAGAGCAGATGGTACTGCAGAAGCACTAATACTAGGCCAGAGCAGATGGTATTGCAGAAGCATTAATACTAGGCCAGCATATGGTATTGCAGAAGCATTACTACAAGGCCAGAGCAGAGGGTATTGCAGAAGCATTAATACTAGGCCAGGGCAGACAGTATTGCAGAAGCATTAATACTAGGCCAGAGAAAATGTTATTGCAGAAGCATTAATACTAGGCCATAGCAGACAGTATTGCAGAAGCATTAATACTAGGACAGAGAAGATGGTATTGCAGAATCATTATTACTAGGCCATAGCAGATGGTATTGCAAAAGCATTAATATTAGGCCAGCATATGGTACTGCAGAAGCATCACTACAAGGCCAGAGCAGAGGGTAATGCAGAAGCATTAATACTAGGCCAGGGCAGACGGTATTGCAGAAGCATTAATACTAGGCCAGAGAAGATGGTATTGCAGAAGCATTAATACTAGGCCAGAGCAGACAGTATTGCAGAAGAATTAATACTAGGACAGAGAAGATGGTATTGCAGAATCATTATTCCTAGGCCATAGCAGATGGTATTGCAAAAGCATTAAAATTAGGCTAGAGCAGATGGTATTGCAGAAGCATTAATATTAGGCCAGAGCAGGCGGTATTGCAGAAGAATTAATACTAGGTCAGAGCAGACAGTATTGCAGAAGCATTAATACTAGGCCAGAGCAGATGGTACTGCAGAAGCACTAATACTAGGCCAGAGCAGATGGTATTGCAGAAGCATTAATACTAGGCCAGCATATGGTATTGCAGAAGCATTACTACAAGGCCAGAGAAAATGTTATTGCAGAAGCATTAATACTAGGCCATAGCAGACAGTATTGCAGAAGCATTAATAATAGGACAGAGAAGATGGTATTGCAGAATCATTATTACTAGGCCATAGCAGATGGTATTGCAAAAGCATTAATATTAGGCCAGCATATGGTATTGCAGAAGCATCACTACAAGGCCAGAGCAGAGGGTAATGCAGAAGCATTAATACTAGGCCAGGGCAGACGGTATTGCAGAAGCATTAATACTAGGCCAGAGAAGATGGTATTGCAGAAGCATTAATACTAGGCCAGAGCAGACAGTATTGTAGAAGAATTAATACTAGGACAGAGAAGATGGTATTGCAGAATCATTATTCCTAGGCCATAGCAGATGGTATTGCAAAAGCATTAAAATTAGGCTAGAGCAGATGGTATTGCAGAAGCATTAATATTAGGCCAGAGCAGGCGGTATTGCAGAAGAATTAATACTAGGTCAGAGCAGACAGTATTGCAGAAGCATTAATACTAGGCCAGAGCAGATGGTACTGGAGAAGCACTAATACTAGGCCAGAGCAGATGGTATTGCAGAAGCATTAATACTAGGCCAGCATATGGTATTGCAGAAGCATTACTACAAGGCCAGAGCAGAGGGTATTGCAGAAGCATTAATACTAGGCCAGGGCAGACAGTATTGCAGAAGCATTAATACTAGGCCAGAGAAAATGTTATTGCAGAAGCATTAATACTAGGCCATAGCAGACAGTATTGCAGAAGCATTAATACTAGGACAGAGAAGATGGTATTGCAGAATCATTATTACTAGGCCATAGCAGATGGTATTGCAAAAGCATTAATATTAGGCTAGAGCAGATGGTATTGCAGAAGCATTAATAATAGACCAGAGCAGATGGTATTGCAGAATCATTAATACTGTGCCAGAGCATATGGTATTGCAGAAGTATTAATACTAGGCCAGAGCAGATGGTATTGCAGAAGCATTAATACTGGCCCAGGCCATATGGTATTGCAGAAGCATTAATACTAGGCCAGGCCATATGGTATTGCAGAAGCATAAATACTAGGCCCTAGCAGATGGTATTGCAGAAGCATTAATACAAGGCCAGAGCATATGGTATTGCAGAAGCATTAATACTAGGCCAGAGCAGATGGTATTGCAGAAGCATTAATACTAGGCCAGAGCAGATGGTATTGCAGAAGCATTAATACTAGGCCAGCATATGGTATTGCAAAAGCATTAATATTAGGCCAGAGAAGATGGTAATGCAGTAGCATTAACACTGGGCCAGAGCATATGGTATTGCAGAAGCATTAATACTAGGCCAGGGCAGATCATGGTATTGCAGACGCATTAATACTAGGCCAGAGCAGATCATGGTATTGCAGACACATTAATGATAGGTCAGAGCATATGGTATTGCAAAAGCATTAATACTAGGCCAGAGCACACAGTATTGCAGAATCATGAATAGTAGGCCAGGCCATATGGTATTGCAGAAGCATTAATACTAGGCCAGGCCATATGGTATTGCAGAAGCATTAATACTAGGCCCTAGCAGATGGTATTGCAGAAGCATTAATACAAGGCCAGAGCATATGGTATTGCAGAAGCATTAATACTAGGCCAGAGCAGATGGTATTGCAGAAGCATTAATACTAGGCCAGAGCAGATGGTATTGCAGAAGCATTAATACTAGGCCAGCACATGGTATTGCAAAAGCATTAATACTAGGCCAGAGCAGATGGTATTGCAGAAGCATTAATACTAAGCCAACATATGGTATTGCAGAAGCATTAATAGTAGGCCAGAGCACATGGTTGTGCAGAAGCATTAATACTATGCCAGAACAGATGATATTGAAGAAGCATTAATACTAGGCCAGATCAGATGGTATTGCAGAAGCATTAATACTAGGCCAGAGCAGATGGTAATGCAGAAGCTTTAATACTAGGCCAGAGCAGACGTATTGCAGAAGCATTAATATTATTCTAGAGCAGATGGTATTGCAGAAGCATTAATTATAGGTCAGAGCAGATGGTACTGCAGAAGCACTAATACTAGGCCAGAGCAGATGGTATTGCAGAAGCATTAATACTAGGCCAGCATATGGTATTGCAGAGGCATTACTACAAGGCCAGAGCAGAGGGTAATGCAGAAGCATTAATACTAGGCCAGGGCAGACGGTATTGCAGAAGCATTAATACTAGGCCAGAGAAGATGGTATTGCAGAAGCATTAATACTAGGCCAGAGCAGACAGTATTGCAGAAGAATTAATACTAGGACAGAGAAGATGGTATTGCAGAATCATTATTACTAGGCCATAGCAGATGGTATTGCAAAAGCATTAAAATTAGGCTAGAGCAGATGGTATTGCAGAAGCATTAATATTAGGCCAGAGCAGGCGGTATTGCAGAAGAATTAATACTAGGTCAGATCAGACAGTATTGCAGAAGCATTAATACTAGGCCAGAGCAGATGGTATTGCAGAAGCATTAATCCTAGGCCAGGGCAGACAGTATTAGAGAAGCATTATTACTAGGCCAGAGCAAATGGTATTTCAGAAGCATTAATACTAAGCCAAAGCATATGGTATTGCAGAAGCATTAATATTAGGCCAGAGAAGATGGTAATGCAGAAGCATTAACACTGGGCCAAAGCAGACAGTATTACACAAGCATTAATACTAGGCCAGAGCATGTGGTATTGCAGAAGCATTAATACTAGGCCAGGGCAGATCATGGTATTGCAGACGCATTAATACTAGGCCAGAGCAGATCATGGTATTGCAGACACATTAATGATAGGTCAGAGAATATGGTATTGCAGAAGCATTAATACTAGGCCAGAGCAGACAGTATTGCAGAATCATTAATACTAGGCCAGGCCATATGGTATTGCAGAAGCATTAATACTAGGCCAGGCCATATGGTATTGCAGAAGCATTAATACTAGGCCCTAGCAGATGGTATTGCAGAAGCATTAATACAAGGCCAGAGCATATGGTATTGCAGAAGCATTAATACTAGGCCAGAGCAGATGGTATTGCAGAATCATTAATACTAGGCCAGAGCAGGCGGTATTGCAGAAGTATTAATACTAGGCCAGAGCAGACAGTATTGCAAAAGCATTAATACTAGACCAGAACAGATCATGGTATTGCAGAAGCATTACAACTAGGTCAGAGCAGATGGTATTATATAAGCATTAATACTAGGCCAGAGCAGATGGTATTGCAGAAGCATTAATACTAGGCCAGAGCAGATGGTATTTCAGAAGCATTAATATTAGGCCAGAGCAGGCGGTATTGCAGAAGTATTAATACTAGGCCAGAGCAGATGGTATTAGAAACATAGAAACATAGAATTTGACGGTAGATAAGAACCAAAAAGGCCCATCAAGTCTACCCATATTACATGTTACTTTTTCCTTAGCATAGCCTTATGCATGTCCCAGGCATTTTTAAATTCCTTTACAGTCTTTGTGTTTACCACCTCAAATGGAAGTTCATTCCATGAATCCACCACCCTTTCTGTAAAAAAATGCTTCCTTAAATTTCTCCTGAATCTGCTACCCTCTAACTTTAAATTGTGACCCCTTGTTTTGGCATTTATTTTTTTGTGAAAAATGCTTTCAGCTTCTATTTTATTAAGTCCCTTCATATATTTGAAGGTTTCTATCATGTCACCGCTTTCCCTGGCAGAAGCATTAATACTAGGCCAGAGCATATGGTATTGCAGACGCATTAATACTAGACCAGGCCATATGGTATTGCAGAAGCATTAATATTAGGCAAGAACATATGGTATTGCAGAAGCATTAATACTAGGCCAGAGCGGATGGTATTGCAGAAACATTAATACTAGGCCAGGGCATATAGTATTGCAGAAGAATTAATACTAAGCCACAGCAGATGGTATTGCTGAAGCATTAATATGAGGCCAGGGCAGATGGTATTGCAGAAGCATTACTACTAGGCCAGAGCAGATTGTACGGCAGAAGCATTAATACTAGGCCAGAGCAGATGATATTGCAGAAGCATTAATACAAGGCCAGAGCAGATGGTAATGCAAAAGCATTAATACTAGGCTAGAGCAGACGGTATTGCAGAAGCATTAATACTAGGCCAGAGCAGACAGTATTGCAGAAGCATTAATACTAGGCCAGAGCAGACAGTATTGCAGAAGCATTAATAATAGGCCAGAGCATATGGTATTGCAGAAGCATTAAAAATAGGCCATAGCAGAAGGTATTGCAAAAGCATTCATACTAGGTTACAGCAGATGGTATTGCAGAAGCATTAATACTAGGCCAAAGCATATGGTATTGCAGAAGCATTTAAACTACACCAAAGCAGATGGTATTGCAGAAGCATTAATACTAGGCCAGAGCAGGCAGTATTGCAGAAGCATTAATACTAGGCTAGAGCAGATGGTATTTCAGAAGCATTAATACTAGGCCAGAGCAGATGGTATTGCAAAAGCAATAATACCAGGCCAGAGCAGATGGTATTGCAGAAGCATTAATACTAGGCCAAAGCATATGGTATTGCAGAAGCATTAATTCTAGGCCAGAGCAGACAGTATTGCAGAAGCATTAATAATAGGCCAGAGCAGACGGTATTGTAGAAGCAATTAATACTAGGCCAGAGCAGACAGTATTGCAGAAGCATTAATACTAGGCTAGAGCAGATTATGGTATTGCAGAAGCATTAAAACTAGGCCAGAACAGATGATATTGCAGAAGCATTAATACTCGGCCAGAGCAGATGGTATTGCAGAAGCATTAATACTAGGCCGGAGCAAATGGTATTGCAGAAGCATTAATACTAGGCCAGAGCAGACGGTATTGCAGAAGCATTAATACTAGGCCAGAGCATATGGTATTGCAGAAGCATTAATACTAGGCTAGAGCAGATGGTATTGCAGAAGCAATTAATACTAGGTCAGAGCAGACGGTATTGCAGAAGCATTAATACTAGGCTAGAGCAGATTATGGTATTGCAGAAGCATTAAAACTAGGCCAGAACAGATGATATTGCAGAAGCATTAATACTCGGCCAGAGCAGATGGTATTGCAGAAGCATTAATACTAGGCCGGAGCAAATGGTATTGCAGAAGCATTAATACTAGGCCAGAGCAGACGGTATTGCAGAAGCATTAATACTAGGCCAGAGCATATGGTATTGCAGAAGCATTAATACTAGGCTAGAGCAGATGGTATTGCAGAAGCAATTAATACTAGGTCAGAGCAGACGGTATTGCAGAAGCATTAATACTAGGCTAGAGCAGATTATGGTATTGCAGAAGCATTAATACTAAGCCAGAACAGATGATATTGCAGAAGCATTAATACTAGGCCAGTTAAGATGGTATTGCAGAAGCATTAATACTAGGCCAGGGCATATGGTATTGCAGAAGCATTAATACTAAGCCAGAGCATAAGGTATTGCTAAAGCATTAATTCTAAGCCAGAGCAGATGGTATTGCAGAAGCATTAATACTAGGCCAGGGCATATGGTATTGCAGAAGCATTAATACTAAGCCAGAGCATAAGGTATTGCAGAAGCATTAATTTCAGGCCAGAGCAGATGGTATTGCAGAAGCATTAATACTAGGCCAGAACAGATGGTATTGCAGAAGCATTAATACTAGGCCAGAGCAGATGGTATTGCAAAAGCATTAATAGTAGGCCAGAGCAGATGGTATTTCAGAAGCATTAATACTAGGCCAAAGAATATGGTATTGCAGAAGCAGTAATACTAGGCCAGAGCAGATGGTATTGCAGAAGCATTAATACTAGGTCAGAGCATATGGTATTGCAGAAGCATTAATACAAGGCCAGAGCAGATGGTATTGCAGAAGCATTAATACTAAGCCAGAACAGATGGTATTGCAGGAGCATTAATACTAGGCCAGAGCAGACGGTATTGCAGAAGCATTAATACTAGGCTAGAGCAGATGGTACTGCAGAAGCATTAATACTTGCCCAGAGCAGATGGTATTGCAAAAGCATTAATACTAGGCCAGAGCAGATGGTATTGCAGAATCATTAATACTAAGCCAGAGCATATGGTATTGCAGAAGCATTAATTCTAGGCCAGAGCAGATGGTATTGCAGAAGCATTAATACTAGGTCAGAACAGATGGTATTGCAGAAGCATTAATACTAGGCCAGAGCAGATCGTATTGCAAAAGCATTAATAGTAGGCCAGAGCAGATGGTATTGCAGAAGCATTAATACTAGGCCAAAGAATATGGTATTGCAGAAGCAGTAATACTAGGCCAGAGCAGATGGTATTGCAGAAGCATTATTACTAGGTCAGAGCATATGGTATTGCAGAAGCAGTAATACAAGGCCAGAGCAGATGGTATTGCAGAAGCATTAATACTAAGCCAGAACAGATGGTATTGCAGGAGCATTAATACTAGGCCAGAGCAGACGGTATTGCAGAAGCATTAATACTAGGCTAGAGCAGATGGTACTGCAGAAGCATTAATACTAGGCCAGAGCAGATGGTAGTGCAAAAGCATTAATACTAGGCCAGAGCAGATGGTATTGCAGAATCATTAATACTAAGCCAGAGCATATGGTATTGCAGAAGCATTAATTCTAGGCCAGAGCAGATAGTATTGCAGAAGCATTAATACTAAGCCAGAGCATATGGTATTGCAGAAGCATTAATACTAGGTCGGAGCAGATGGTATTGCAGAAGCATTAATACTAGGCCAGAGCAGTTGGCATTGCAGAAGCATTAATACTAGGCCAGAGCAGACGGTATTGCAGAAGCATTAATACTAGTCTAGAGCAGATGGTATTGCAGAAGCATTAATACTAGGCCAGAGCAGATGGTATTGCAAAAGCATTAATACTAGGCCGGAGCAGATGGTATTGCAGAAGCATTAATACTAGGTTAGAGCAGATGGTATTGCAGAAGCATTAATACTAGGCCAGAGCAGATGGTATTGCAGAAGCATTAATACTAGGCCGGAGCAGATGGTATTGCAGAAGCATTAATACTAGGCTAGAGCAGATTATGGTATTGCAGAAGCATTAATACTAGGCCAAAACAGATCATGGTATTGCAGATGCATTAATGATAGGTCAGAGCATATGGTGTTGCAGAAGCATTAATACTAGACCAGAGCATATGGTATTGGAGAAGCATTAATACTAGGCCAAGGAATAGGGTATTGCAGAAGCATTAATACTAGGCCAGAGCAGATGGTATTGCAGAAGCATTAATACTAGGCCAGAGAAGATGGTATTGCAGAAGCATTAATACTAGCCCAGAGCAGATGGTAATGCTGAAGCATTAATACTAGGCCAGAGCAGATGGTATTGCAGAAGCATTAATACTAGGCCAGAGCAGACAGTATTGCAGAAGCATTAATACTAAGCCAGAGCATATGGTATTGCAGAAGCATTAATTCTAGGCCAGAGCAGATAGTATTGCAGAAGCATTAATACTAGGCCAGAACAGATGGTATTGCAGAAGCATTAATACTAGGCCAGAGCAGATGGTATTGTAGAAGCATTAATACTTGGCCAGAGCAGAGCATGGTATTGCAGACGCATTAATGATAGGTCAGAGCATATGGTGTTGCAGAAGCATCAATACTAGACCAGAGCATATGGTATTGCAGAAGCAATATTACTAGGCCAAGGCATATGGTATTGCAGAAGCATTAATACTAGGCCAGAGCAGATGGTATTGCAGAAGCATTAATATTAGGCCAGAGCAGATTGTATTGCACAAGCATTAATACTAGCCCAGAGCAGATGGTAATGCAGAAGCATTAATACTAGGCCAGAGCAAACACATACTCCCCCACCTCTCTCCTCAGCAGCCTGTCAAAGTATCAGGATATATCCTAGTTGTTTCAATTCCGGGCTATAGTGTTATGAGTCTCTATAACCCCTAATCCATTCCGCCGGGAAATCACCCAGAAGAACCAGATCACTAAAGCTATCTGAACTAAAAAATGGATATAAGATCCTTTTTTGAGCTCCTTCTGGATATGACTTAATAATCTGTAAACATCTTACTAAAAACGTCCTAACTTCTCTTTCACTAGCTTCTCTCAGGTATAAAGATTCAAAAATTATATGCATTTGAATTCCTTTCACAAATAAAAACACACTGAAGAATGAAGGTTCCGTTAAGGGACGTCATCCCAGAATCCTTGATTAGGATTTTTTCAACTTTAATTCCGATTGGCTGATAGAATTCTATCTGCCAATAGGAATTCAAGGGACGCCATCTTGGATGACGTCCCTTAAAGGAACCTTCATTCTTCAGTATCCATTGACAGAAGAGGATGCTCCACGCTGGATGTCTTGAAGATGGAGTCACTCCGCGTCGGAAGGATGAAGATAGAAGATGCCGTCTGGATGAAGACTTCTGCCCGCCTAGAGGACCACTTCTTGCTGCTTGGATGAAGACTTCTCCCGGCTTCATTGAGGATGGATGCCCAGTCTTCAAAAACTGTAAGTGGATCTTCCGAGGTTAGTGTTAGTTTTTTTAAGGGTTTATTGGGTGGGTTTTATTTTTAGCTTAGGATTTGGGCTGAAAAAGAGCTAAATGCCATTTTAAGGGCAATGCCCATCCAAATGCCCTTTTCAGGGCAATGGGGAGCTTAGGTTTTTTAGATAGGATTTTATTTGCGGGGGTTGGTTGTGTGGGTGGTGGGTTTTAATGTTGGAGGGTTGTTTGTATTTTTTTTTTTACAGATAAAAGAGCTGATTTCTTTGGGGCAATGCCCCGCAAAAGGCCCTTTTAAGGGCTATTGGTATTTTAGTTTAAGCTAGGGTTTTTTTTTTATTTTGGAGGGGCTTTTTTATTTTGATAGGGCTATTAGATTAGGTGTAATTAGTTTAAATATTTGATTTTCTTTTTTATTTTGTGAAATTTAGTGTTTATTTTATTTTGTAATTTAGTTAATTGTATTTAATTAATGTAATTTATTTCATTGTAGTGTAATGTTGGGTGTTAGTGTAAGACAGGTTAGGTTTTATTTTACAGGTAAATTTGTATTTATTTTAACTAGGTAGCTAGTAAATAGTTAATAACTATTTACTAACTAGTCTACCTAGTTAAAATAAATACAAACTTGCCTGTGAAATAAAAATAAAACCTAAGATAGCTACAATGTAACTATTAGTTATATTGTAGCTAGCTTAGGGTTTATTTTAGGGGTAAGTAAGTATTTAGTTTTAAATAGGAATATTTTAGTTAATGATAGTAATTTTTATTTAGATTTCTTTTAATTATATTAAATTTAGAGGTGTTAGGGTTAGACTTAGGGTTAGGTTTACGGGTTAATAACTTTAGTATAGGGGTGTCGGTGACATTGGGGGCGGCAGATTAGGGGTTAATAATATTTAACTAGTGTTTGCGATGTGGGAGGGCCTCGGTTTAGGGGTTAATAGGTAGTTTATGGGTGTTAGTGTACTTTGTAACACTTTAGTTATGAGTTTTATGCTACAGCTTTGTAACGTAAAACTCATAACTACTGACTTTGGATGGCGGTACGAATCTTGACGGTATAGGGTGTAACGCTCACTTTTTGGCCTCCCAGGCATAACTCGTAATACCAGCGCTATGGAAGTCCCACTGAAAAAGGACTTTTTGAAAGGTGTGGTAGTTATGCTGCGTTACGGCCAAAAAGGTGTGCAGTACAGCTATACCTACAAGACTCGTAATACCAGCGGTAGTGAAAAAGCAATGTTATGAGGCTTTTTCACTCATAACGCAAAACTCGTAATCTAGCCGTTAATTTGTTAATTTCTGATACAATACAAGCCCTACTAGAGCTCTGAGCAGCTGCCGTATTTTACATTCGGGTGCACTGAGAATATTTAACTATGCTTCACATGCACGTGCAGAGAAAATTTTTAACACTAAAACAAAGATAACTTTTACTAGGAGCATTTTTACAATTCATGTATATTGCAAATATGTTTCTATGCAAAGATGTAATTCATCTATGTGCAGGTAGAAAGAGCCACTATTATTTAGGAATTGCATTGAAAATGTTATAAAGTTCGCCTGGTACAGGTCTATCTCTGGATGTAAAAATATGTTAACAAAAGCAAATATTCCCAATTAGGGTCGCTTCATGACTTTCGCAGACCCTAGACACTTTCACCTTAATGGGTTTCTTTCTCTTTAAAAAATATTAAAATGTATATGTTACGGCTGTGTTGGTACAACAATAACTATATTTCCGACTGGACTGGAGTTGAAGTATGTAATTTGCTTATTGTGAGTAGTGATGTCGTGAACCTAAAATTTTCGG
Organism: Bombina bombina; assembly: GCF_027579735.1. Classification (NCBI taxonomy): domain Eukaryota; kingdom Metazoa; phylum Chordata; class Amphibia; order Anura; family Bombinatoridae; genus Bombina; species Bombina bombina. The sequence goes on from NC_069500.1 coordinate 252,321,715, forward strand.
ATCGCGAACGGCGGACTCGAACTTCCGGTATTGTTCGCGAACCGCGCGAACCGCCATTGAATTCAATAGGCAGGCGAACTTTAAAACCTACAAGGACTCTTTCTGGCCACAATAGTGATGGAAAAGTTGTTTCAAGGGTACTAACACCTAGACTGTTGCATGCTGGAGGGGGATCCCTGGCAAAACTCCCATGGAAAATTACATAGTTTATGCAGAGTCTGCTTTTAAGCCATAATGGGTCTAAATCAACTAACATTCCCAAAGTGGCTGTCTCAAAACATCCCGGACAGAAGATAGATTGATAGTGATAGATAGGATAGATAGATATACATAGATTGATAGTTAGATAGAATCGATAGAAGAGAAATAGATAGATTTTTTAGATATATAATTACCCTAATAAATTCTAATAATCAAACATGCGTTCTTGGACCCAACTAGCTTGTGTCAATTAGTACTTTTCTTAGCACTTTAATCCCTGTCCCCCCCCCCTATTGGGGGAGTTCTATATGGCCTGCCAGATTACCCTGAAAAATTATAATAATAAGACATGTGGTCTGCTACCTATTTTAACGAGGTTGTGTTTTAAGTACTACCATTCTTAGCACTTTAATCTCTGTAACTCCCCCTATTTGGTGAGGTCTATACGGCCTGGATGATTACCCATACAAAATATAATAATAAGACATCTGCTCTTGGTCTGCGACCCATGGTAACTATGTTGTGTTAATTAGTAATGTCCTTCGCATTTTAATAGCTGTTACTCATACTCACCCTATCGGTGGAGGTCTATATGGCCTGCATGATTACCCTTACAAAATATAACAACCAAACATATGCTCTGGGACCCATGGTAAGTGGGTTGTGTTAAGTAGTACTGTTCTTTGCATTTTCATACCTGTTACAACACCAAATGGTGGCAGGTCTATCTGGCCTTCATAATTAGCTGCACCCAAACACAAAAAAAAGCCGAGTGGTCTTAGACTAACACCCATGGCTAACTCGGTTGTTTCAATTAGTACTATTCTTAGCACTTTCATCCCTGTTACGGGCGGTCTACATGGCCATCATGATTAGCCGAACAAAATACTACAATCCAACCTTTGCTTAGTCTTCATAGGCCCTTCATTGTCTGTATTTTGATAGTACAGTTCTTATTATTTTTATAGCTGATACAACACCGAATGGTGGCAGCTCTATATGGCCTGCATAATTAGCCACACCTAATACAAAAATAAATCCAAGCGGTCTTGGATTAACACCCATGGCTAACTCTGTTGTTTCAAGTAATACTATTCTTAGCACTTTCATCTCATCATCCCTGTTACTTCCAGGACTCTCGGTGGTGGTGGTCTACATGGCCATCATGATTAGCCTAACCAAATACTACAATCCAACCTTGGCTCAGTCTTCCTAAGGCCCTTCATTGGCTGTATTTTGGTAGTACTGTTCTTATTAGTTTAATAGCTGATACGACACCGAATGTTGTCAGCTCTATATGGCCTGCATGAATAGCCGCACCCAAAGCCAAAAAAAAGCCAAGCGGTTTTGCACTAACACCCATGGCTAATTCTGTTGTTTCAAGTTCTACTATTCTTAGCTCTTTCATCTCATCATCCCTGTTACTTCCAGGACTCTCGGTGGTGGTGGTCTACATGGCCATCATGATTAGCCTAACCAAATACTACAATCCAACCTTGGCTCAGTCTTCCTAAGGCCTTTCATTGGCTGTATTTTGGTAGTACTGTTCTTATTAGTTTAATAGCTGATACGACACCGAATGTTGTCAGCTCTATATGGCCTGCATGAATAGCCGCACCCAAAGCCAAAAAAAAGCCAAGCGGTTTTGCACTAACACCCATGGCTAACTCTGTTGTTTCAAGTTCTACTATTCTTAGCTCTTTCATCTCATCATCCCTGCTACTTCCAGGACTCTCGGTGGTGGTGGTCTACATGGCCATCATGATTAGCCTAACCAAATACTACAATCCAACCTTGGCTCAGTCTTCCTAAGGCCCTTCATTGGCTGTATGTTGGTAGTACTGTCATCCTTTTGAATAATAGATTACAGGAAAGGCATTAATTTTAGAATCCCAGAGATCATTTATATGACCCGTGAAATTAAAAAAAAAATAATTAGATACCCGTTACACAATTATTTATCCTCAGGCCTTTTTAATACGAGGGTCCCGGAGCCTCAAATGAAACAACAGCATGAAATAGGACATATGGCATCCTTTTGAAAAATAGATTACAGGAAAGGCATTGATTTTTGAAAGACAGAAACAAAAATTTGTTACAACCGGGAAACAAAAATTTGTTACAACCGGGAAATATAAAAAAACATTGAATAGACACCCATTACACTTCTTTATCCTTAGGCCTTTTTAGCAGAGGCTCCAGGACACTCAACAAAACCAGCAGTAGGAAAGAGGACATATGGCATCCTTTGTGAAAAAAAGATTATAGGAAAGGCATTGATTTTAGAAACCCGGGGATAATTTTTTGCAACCGTGAATTTTAATAAAAAAAATTGATTGGATGGACACCCAGTACAATTCTTTATCCATAAGGCCTTTTTATAAGAGGGTCCAGGACCCTCAAACAAAAAAACAGCAGGAAAGAGGACATATGGCATACTTTTGAAAAATAGAGTACAGGAAAGGCATTGATTTTAGAAACCCACAGAAATTTTTTTTTAAATGGAAATTTGAATTAAAAAAATGATTCGATGGACAGCCTGTACACCTCTTTCTCCTTAGGCATTTTTATAAGAGGGTCCTGGACCCTCAAAAAAAAACACCAGCAGGAAAGAGGACATATGGCATACTTTTGAACAATAGAGTACAGGAAAGGCATTTATTTTAGAAAGCCATAGATAATTTTTTGCAAATGGAAATTTGAATCAAAAAAGACACCCAGTACACCTCTTTCTCCTTAGGCCTTTTTATAAGAGGGTCCTGGACCCTCAAAAAAAACACCAGCAGGAAAGAGGACGTATGGCATCCTTTTGAACAATAGATTACAGGTACAGCATTGATTTTACAAACCCAGAGATCATTTTGGTCAATTGTTAAATAGAAAAATAAAAATGAGTGGCCAACCAGTACACCTCTTTCTCCTTAGGCCTTTTTATAAGAGGGTCCTGGACCCTCAAAAAAAACACCAGCAGAAAAGAGGACGTATGGCATCCTTTTGAACAATAGAGTACAGGTACGTCATTGATTTTACAAACCCAGAGATCATTTTGGTCAATTGTTAAATAGAAAAATAAAAATGAGTGGCCAACCAGTACACCTCTTTCTCCTTAGGCCTTTTTATAAAAGGGTCCTGGACCCTCAAAAAAAACACCAGCAGGAAAGAGGACGTATGGCATCCTTTTGAACAATAGAGTACAGGTACGGCATTGATTTTACAAAACCAGAGATAATTTTGGTCAAATGAGAAATAGAAAATAAAAATGAGTGGACACCCAGTACACCTCTTTCACCTTAGGCCTTTTTATAAGAGTGTCCAGGACCCTCAAACAAAATACCAGCAGGAAAGAGAACATATGGCATACTTTGGAACAATAGAGTACTGGTACGGCATTGATTTGTGAAACCCACAGATAATTGTTTGTAAAAGTGAAATAGCCCCAAAAACCATGCTTGGACTCCCACTCCAGGTCGTTCTCCTTCAGCTTTTTTATAAGAGGGTCCAGCACCCTCAACAGAAACAACTGCAGGAAACACCACCACATATGCCATCCTTTTGCACAAGCGAGTACAGGTATGGCATCCATTTTAGAAACCCAAAGATAATTGAGAGGAACCAGGAACATTTTTCTAAAAACTGGATGGGGCACCCATTACTACAGGTCGTTCTCCTTCAGCCTTTTTATATCATGGGCCACGACCCGCAACAGGCACAACAGCATGAAACACAACATATGCCACCCTTTTGTACAATAGAGTACAGGTATGTCATAGATGGAACACGGAGATAATTTAGAGCAACCAAGAGACGGATAAAGATGCTTGGTCGGTCCTACTCTTTCAAATTTGTTGCATTTTGCGTTCAATTGAATGGTCCACCGGATATGAGTGGTGTGTAAAGTTGTACAATTCGTAACAGTTTAATCACTAGTGTTATGTGCCTTATTTTTTTTATTTGAGTTTTGTACCCACAGAGATGCAGCAGAGGTCAGAAAAATTAGGAATGTACAAATGACTGAAAAATTGGGGTATTGTTGTAGCAACTGCTGTAGCAGCGGCCAAAAAAACGATGTTTGTAAAACATTTATAAAGTGCCCTAAAAGCTTGTGGCTTGAACACTAGTTGCTGGCGGATAAGTCAAGCAAGTCCTCCGTCTTTATAACCAAAAAAAAAGGCCAACCTGTGTACCAGTTGTAGCCCAAGCCAGCTCATATCATCATCAGTAGTTTTTTATTCAAATGTATCGCCAAATGTCAGTCCCTTCGGGATCCAGCCCTCATTCATTTTTATAAAAGTGAGATAGTCAAGGCTTTTTTGACCTAGGCGACTTCTCTTCTCAGTGACACAACCTCCTGCTGCACTAAAAGTCCTTTCGGAGAGGACACTTGAAGCGGGGCAGGCCAGAAGTTCCATTGCAAATTGGGATAGCTCAGGCCACAAGTCCAGCCTGCACACCCAGTAGTCAAGGGGTCCATCGCTCCTGAGAGTGTCGAGATCCACAGTTAAAGCTAGGTAGTCTGCTACCTGTCGGTTGAGTCTTTCTCTAAGGCTGGATCCCGAAAGGCTCTGATGGTGCATGGGAGTTAAAAAGGTACGCATGTCCTCCATCAACAAGACGTCAGGAAAGCGCCCGGTCCTTGCCGCCGTGGTCGTGGGAGGAGGAGGATTAATTTAATCTCTTCCCCTGTTACATTCCCGTGGTGCTGTGACATCACCCTTATACGCTGTGTAAAGCATAGTTTTTAATTTATTATGAAAATGCTCCATCCTTTCCGACTTGCTGGAATTTGGTAACATTTCAGGCACTTTATGCTTATACCGGGGGTCGAGGAGCGTGGACACCCAGTACAGGTCGTTCTCCTTCAGCTTTTTTATACGAGGGTCCCTCAACAGGCACGACAGCATGAAAGAACCCATTTGAACAAGGTTGGATGCTGAGCTAATCATGTCGCGTTCCTTCTCCTCACTGATCTCACTGATGGTATCTTCTTCCCCCCAGCCACGTACAACACCACGGGTACCAGAGAGGTGACAACAACGAGCACCCTGGGATGACTGTTGTGCTCGGTCTTCCTCCTCCTCATCCTCCCCAAAGCCACATTCCTCCTCTGAGTCCTCTTCCTCACAATCCTCTTCCTGCGTTGCCGCAGGTCCAGCAAGCAATGCTGATTCGGCTGTTTGCAGGGGTGATGGACACCACAACTCTCCCGCTTCCTCTTCACGCTCATCTACTGCCTGATCCAGCACTCTTTACAGGGCACGCTCCAGGAAGAAAACAAATGGTTTGATGTCGCTGATGGTGCCTTCGGTGCGACTGACAAGGTTTGTCACCTCCTCAAAAGGACGCATGAGCCTACAGGCATTGCGCATGAGCGTCCAGTAATTTGGCAAAAATATCCCCAGCTCCCCAGAGGCTGTCCTAGCACCCCGGTCATACAAATACTCATTAACAGCTTTTTCTTGTTGGAGCAGGCGGTCAAACATTAGGAGTGTTGAATTCCACCGTGTCGGGCTGTCGCAAATCAAGCGCCTCACTGGCAGGTTGTTTCGACGCTGGATATCAGACAAGTGCGCCATGGCCGTGTAGGAACGCCTGAAATGGCCACACACCTTCCTGGCCTGCTGCAGGACGTCCTGTAAGCCTGGGTACTTATGGACAAATCGTTGTACAATTAGATTACACACATTGCCCAATTTCAATGCCGCCACCAAATTACTTCCATTGTCAGAAACAACCTTGCCAATCTCCAGTTGGTGCGGAGTCAGCCACTGATCCACCTGTGCGTTCAGGGCGGTCAGGAGTGCTGGTGCGGTGTGACTCTCCGCTTTTAGGCAAGTCAACCCCAAGACTGTGTGACACTGCCGTACCCGGGATGTAGCATAGTACCTGGGGAGCTGGGGGGGTGCCATAGATGTGGAGCAAGACGCAGAAGTTGAAGAGGACTCAGCCGAGGAAGAGGTTATGGAAGAGGATGGAGTAGGAGGAGTAGAGGAGGTAGCAGCAGGCCTGCCTGCAAGTCGTGGCGGTGTCACCAACTCTTCTGCAAAGCCACGCATTCCATGCTTGTCAGAAGTCAGCAGGTTTACCCAATGCGCAGTGTAGGTGATATACCTGCCCTGACCATGCTTTGCAGACCAGCTATCCATGGTCATATGGACCCTTGCCCCAACGCTGTGTGCCAGACATGCCATAACTTCCTTTCTCACAACAGAGTACAGGTTTGGGATTGCCTTTTGTGAAAAGAAATTTCTGCCAGGTACCTTCCACTGCGGTGTCCCAATAGATATAATTTTTTTGAAAGCATCAGACTCCACCAGCTTGTATGGTAAAAGCTGGCGGGCTAAGAGTTCAGACAAGCCAGCTGTCAGAAGCCGGGCAAGGGGGTGACTTTGAGAAATTGGCTTCTTACGCTCAAACATGTCCTTGACAGACACCTGACTGTGGGCAGATGACCAGGAACTGCTACGTAAGAGAGACTGAGTGGAGGATGGTTGAGAGGGGGCAAGGAGGACAGCACTGGTTGACGTGGCTGAAGATGCTGGAGCAGGAGGAGGAGGGCGGCTTTCACTTTGTGTGCTGCTTCTACTCATGTGTTCTTCCCATCGGCCTTTGTGATGGGAGACCATGTGCCTTCGCAAAGCAGTTGTACCTAGGTGGCTGTTGGACTTCCCATGACTCAGTTTCTTTTGGCACAGGTTGCAAATGGCATCGCTGTTGTTAGAGGCAGACACACAAAAAAAATGCCACACTGCTGAGCTCTGCGATGACGGCATTCTGGTGGTGGCAACAGCATAGGTTGATGGGCGTCGGCGGGCTGTCTGGCTGACCCCATGCTGTCTGACTGTGCCACTAGCTCCTTGAGACGACCTCCCCGTGCTTCCAAATCGTCTCCTCCTCCTCCTCTCTGTCTCCCCATCTGAACTTTCCCCCTCTTCTTCTTCTCTTCTAGCAGGCACCCATGTGACATCCACCGACACATCATCATCAACCGCTTCACTTGTATCTGAAACATCAAGAAAGGAAGCAGCAGCGGGTACAACATCATCATCATCATCATCATCACACCGTACCTCCATGTCGGTAATGCTGCCTGACTGAGACTGATCACTATTATCTACATCCTCTGTCAATGATGGTTGCGCATCACTCATTTCTTCAAAATGATGTGTCAATAACTCCTGTGACAGATCAAGTGAAGCGGCTGTGGTGCTAGTGTTGGTGGTGGCGACAGACGGCGGAGTGGCACTGGTCACTTGAGACCTGCCCAAAGCACAGCTGGTCTTAGATGGTGCATCAAGGTTAGGAGGACTAGCAGCGGAAGCTGAAGAAGATTGGGTTTCCTGTGTTAGCCATTCAACTAGGCCCTCCTCAGAAGTTTTTGCATCCCCCCTGGCACCCAGCGTCTGAACAATGTGCATATTTGTAGGGTCTAAAGGAATCACAGCACCACGACCACGACCACGGAACCTGCGGGGTGGCCTGCCTCTGCCTGTCATTTTTTTTTAAATGGACACTAACAATACTATTACACCAATTGAGTGGTGGCACTGTGAAAGTGGGCACAGTATACGCTGTGAGACTGACAACAACAAAAAAGACAGATGTTTTAAAAATCACAAATTGTTAATTTTTTGAAATATTACTAGTACTGTGGCAACAAATATGATTGTTTGGCACTATTTGGCAAATGGGCCTGTCTAGCACACACGCTGGGAGAAAGGAAACTGCAATTCAATGGCACTAGGAGACTGAAGAATCACAGTCAAAACAGTTATGATTAACAAAAATTCCAACCCTGTTACAATAAATATGAGTGGTGGCACTAATTGGCTAGTTGGGACTGGCACACAGGCAGGCAGGCAGGCAGGAGGAAAATGCAATTCAAGGGCACTAGTAGACTGCAGATTGACAGTCAAAACAGTGTTGATTGACAAATTTTGCAATACTGTTAAAAGAAATATGATTGCTAGCACTAATTGGATAGTTGGGCCTGGCACACAGACTGGCAGACAGTAGAAAAGTGCAATTCAATGGCACAAGCAAAATGAGGATTAAGATCAACAATCAAGATTTTTTTTATTTTAATTAGTAACTATACTGTGACAACAATTAGGATTGGTGTAAATAGTTGGCAAGACGGCCTGGCACAAAAGGATGGCAAGCAGGAGGTAGATGCAATTCAAGGACACTAGGAGACTGATTACTGACAGTCTAAACAGTGATGATTGACAATTCTTGCAATACTGTTAACAGAAATATGATTGCTGACAACAATTGGCTAGGTGGGCCTGGCTCACAGCAGGCTGCAAGGCAGCAGGAAAGTGCTATTCAATGGCACCAGCAAAATGAGGATTCAAATCACAGCAACTATTACCAAAAATATTAATTTTTAATTATTAGAATACTGTCACAACAAATATGATTGGTGTAAATATTTTTTAAGTAGGCCTGGCACACAGGCTTGGAAGGCTGTAGAAAAGTGCTATTCTAGGGCACGAGCAAACTGAGGATTAAGATCATCAACAATAAAGATTTTTTTAATTGTAATTAGTAACTATACTGTGACAAAAAATTAGGATTGGTGTAAATAGTTGGCAAGACGGCCTGACACAAAAGGATGGCAGGCAGGAGGTAGATGCAATTCAAGGACACTAGGAGACTGATTACTGACAGTCTAAACAGTGATGATTGACAATTTTTGCAATACTGTTAACAGAAATATGATTGCTGACAACAATTGGCTAGGTGGGCCTGGCTCACAGCAGGCTGCAAGGCAGGAGGAAAGTGCTATTCAATGGCACCAGCAAACTGAGGATTCAAATCACAGCAACTATTACCAAAAATTTTAATTTTTAATTATTAGAATACTGTCACAACAAATATGATTGGTGTGAATATTTTTTAAGTAGGCCTGGCACACAGGCTTGGAAGGCTGTAGAAAAGTGCAATTCAAAGGCACGAGCAAACTGAGGATTAAGATCATCAACAATAAAGATTTTTTTAATTGTAATTAGTAACTATACTGTGACAAAAAAATTGGATTGGTGTAAATAGTTGGCAAGACGGCCTGGCACAAAAGGATGGCAGGCAGGAGGTAGATGCAATTCAAGGAAACTAGGAGACTGATTACTGACAGTCTAAACAGTGATGATTGACAATTTTTGCAATACTGTTAACAGAAATATGATTGCTGACAACAATTGGCTAGGTGGGCCTGGCTCACAGCAGGCTGCAAGGCAGGAGGAAAGTGCTATTCAATGGCACCAGCAAACTGAGGATTCAAATCACAGCAACTATTACCAAAAAATTTAATTTTTAATTATTAGAATACTGTCACAACAAATATGATTGGTGTAAATATTTTTTAAGTAGGCCTGGCACACAGGCTTGGAAGGCTGTAGAAAAGTGCAATTCAAAGGCACGAGCAAACTGAGGATTAAGATCATCAACAATCAAGATTTTTTTAATTTTAATTAGTAACTATACTGTGACAAAAAATTAGGATTGGTGTAAATAGTTGGCAAGACGGCCTGGCACAAAAGGATGGCAGGCAGGAGGTAGATGCAATTCATGGACACTAGGAGACTGATTACTGACAGTCTAAACAGTGATGATTGACAATTTTTGCAATACTGTTAACAGAAATATGATTGCTGACAACAATTGGCTAGGTGGGCCTGGCTCACAGCAGGCTGCAAGGCAGGAGGAAAGTGCTATTCAATGGCACCAGCAAAATGAGGATTCAAATCACAGCAACTATTACCAAAAATTTTAATTTTTAATTATTAGAATACTGTCACAACAAATATGATTGGTGTAAATATTTTTTAAGTAGGCCTGGCACACAGGCTTGGAAGGCTGTAGAAAAGTGCAATTCAAAGGCACGAGCAAACTGAGGATTAAGATCAACACTAAAAAATTTTTTTATTTAAATTAATAACTATACTGTCTGACTGTGACAACAATTATGATTGGTGTAAATAGTTGGCTAGACGGCCTGGCACAAAAGGCTGGCAGTAGCAGGCAGGAGGTAAATGAAATTCAATGACACTAGGAGACTGAATATTTGCAGTCCAAAAAATTATGATTTTTTTTTTTATTACTGTTACAAGAATTGTGATTGGTGCCACTAATTGGCTACTTGGGCCTGTCAGACAGGCTGGCAGATATGAGTCGTGGATGGTAGGTAGGGCAGCAATTTAACACAGTATGCTGTGTAAGTGTCAAAAACACAGGACTGATAGAAAATTAAGTTACATTACACTAGCAAAATATTTGAAAATTTTAGATTTTAATATTAAAATTATGTTAAGAAGTTCAATGCACATATGACTCTATGAGTGGTCGCACTGGCTGGCTGCTACGTAGGGCAGCAATTATAACAACAGTATGCTGTATAAGTCAGATAGACAGTTAGACACAGGCCGGATAGAAAATACAATTAGATTACACTAGCATAATGATTTAAAGACTTTTTTTTGGAAATTTTAAGAAAAAGGTTAAGCACATACATATGAGTCGTGGCTGGAAGGGCAGCTATTAAAAACAGTAGGCTCTGTATGTCGGATACACACACGCCTGATAGAAAATACTATTAGATTACACTAGAAAAATTATTGAAATTATTTTTTTTGGGGGGGGAATTAAAAAAAGGTTAAACACATATGAGTCGTGGCTCATAGACTAGGGAGGGCAGCAAGTAAACACAGTAGGCTCTCTATGTCAGCAAAACACACAGGCCAGATAGAAAATTATATTAGATTACACTAGCAAACAAATTTAAACTTTTTTTTTTATATATATTAAAATTAAGGTGAAAGAAAAATAGATATGAGTGCTGGGTGGCTGCCTGGCACAGACCAATTAACCAAAAGACTGAAAAAAAAGAGGTATATTAATGCTGAGTGAGCCTGACAGACACAGGCATGATAGTAAATGTAATTAGATTACACTAGCAAAATTTTTTTTTTTTTTTTTTTTTTTTTTATTTAAAATAATGTTATAAACGGATATTAACACTGGTGGCTGCTGGCTGGCACAGAGCAATGAACCAGAGTATATGCTGTGTGACACTGGCCTAATAGAAAATGAAAAAAAATTATACTAGAAAAATAATTGTATTTTTGGGTTAGTTAAATTTAAACTAATGTTGTTAGGGAGATATCAGTGGTGGCAGTAGTCACAGCATATGCTGTGAGCCTTAAACACACAGCTGAAAGCCAGGCAAATGCTAATAAAAAAAAACGGGAAAAAAAAAAAAACGGCACGAAATATAGCCCTAAAAAGGGCTTTTTGGGGTGCTGTGCTTGCAGCAGAGATAAGTGGAGTCCTTCTGGACTGTAAATACACTAGCCTAGCTATGTTTTTCCTATTAATGTCAGGAGCAAAAACACAACACGTCCTCTCATTAAAAAAGCAAGGTCGTTATGAGTCTAAAATGGCGAATTCCGTGTAGCTGGGAGTGTCTGTGAGGGAGTGTCTGATGTTGATTGGCTCTAATGTGTCAGGCGGCTGTGACATAAAGGGTCAAAGTTTCCACAATGATGACACATAGGGGCGGATCGAACATCGCCATGTGTTCGCCCACAAACGCGAATGCGAACAAGCTATGTTCGCTGTGAACCGTTCGCAGGCGAACAGTTCGGGACATCACTAATTGTGAGAAGTAACCTGTATATATATATAGGTGACCTAGATGTATTTATCTAATATATGTCTATTTAAAGTCTGATCAAATAACTTATATGTCACAGTAATGGCAAGACACCTATATTTCTCTTTGGCATTGTGATCTTCTTTTTTGTTACATAAACAATGCATATATTAAGTATAGATCTACATGAAAAATGTGTTTAGATCCATTCAATTGTAATAGTCGGTATCCTAATAGTTTATTAGTATGGCAATTTCAGGAAATTTAGTTCACATTATATATAGCAATTCTTAAAATTAATGGTCAGATTATTTACTGTCATGTATTTTCAATATTATCCCTTTGTATTCTCTTTTTATGCTTATTCTTAGCTACCGGTATTATAATTAAAGTAGCCCGTCTTGTGGATATAGGTATTCAATCAGGTTTCAAGTATGTAAATTTCTGGTAATTAGCTTAGTCATAAATAGGTGAGTGAGCTGATCCTCAGGTAAGCAGTGATCAAGTGCGCAAACGCACGAAACATGTCTGAGTGAGGATCAGCTCATCAACCTGATTGTTGGAGTCACTGCTGGCTCTCTGCTGGACAACACTATTTTGTCCTTCTTTTAGTCATTTTTGGAATAAAAGTTGTTTTTACTTTTTACAACGTGCCTGGAGTGCCTTTCTTTCTTCAAGAATATTACAAGCTTGAACGCAACTTCTCTCCTTGGATCAGTATATATATATATATATATATATATATATATATATATATATAAGGTATACACATATTCAATCATGCACTGCTGTATCTTACTTTACCCAAATGCTGCTTCAAAGAGATAAACATATAATACTTTCTGGAAAGCACTCACAGGAGTTTAAATAAAAGCAAAGTTTATTTAATTCTATCATTAAAAAATGTTTGGCTACAAGATTCGACTTTGACAAACCAGTGTAAAAGCCATGTCCACCTATTAGTGCCTTCTATTAAATATATATATATATATATACTATGTGTGTGTATGTATATATTTATACATATATTTTTTTACACAGATACACACACATGTATATAATAGCACATATGTATATAATAGCAATAACCAGCCTGTTTGCGGGTGCATAATAATTTGGTGCTCCCCTTGTAATCTAGCCCTAAGTATGCAGTGACATACTCCATAAGGTAACAATGGTGTTAAAGGCTGTTAATAAACAACTACATTTTTTAAGAGATGATTGTATGTTGGCAATTTCCAAATGCCTTCTCATTGCAACATATGTGTGACTCACTTTGTCAATAATATTTAATATTACTGTTAAATATATCCCTTTAAAAAAATGTGTCCAATCACATATGAAAAGTGTCTGAAGCACTTTAAATCCAAACAGCGGTTATTTGTTTTACTTATTTGTGCGTTAATATTTTAATTATATTAGATGCTGAATCTATTTGCATTCCCTGTAGGTTACACTGCCTAGGGGATGAGACAAATTTTAATTAAAATACAAATTAATATTACATAATTATATTAAAAAAAAAGGGGAAGTAGTACAATAAGCTGTTAATTTATCGGATCTTGCTATTATATAAAGCTGAAACGGGTTGTATTGAGAAACCTATGCCATAGTATTGTCAATCTATTAATTATTTATTTATAAACTATTTTATCAGGAAGGATACATTGAGATTTCTCTCATTTTCAAGTATGTCCTGGGTCCACAAAACATTGCATTGTTACAATAGGGTACAAATAAAATACAGAAACAATATTAATACATAATATATGCAAAATGTAACATAGAACAGGTAGGAAATATATAATCATCCATGACAGGTGCATTCTGTTTTGAGATATATAGAGAGGGATCTCATAAAGGATATTAGGCTTGGGGAAGGTTTGAAAGTGTGTGGGAGGTCATTCCATAACTGTGGCGCTCTGTAGGAAAAGGAGGATCGAGCTGCTTTCTTTTTGTATTGTGGCAAGCTAAATAATGTGCTGGTACTGGATCGAAGGTTATAGGAGGTGGGAACAGCCAGGGAGAGCATTCTGCTCAGGTAGGGTGGGCGCTTCCCAGAAAAGCTCTTAAATACAAGGCTGGAAGGATGAAGGGTGCGTCTATCCAGTGTAATATTTGTAAGTATTACATTGAATATAATAAAACAATAATAAAGAATACATTCCTTATGTCCATTACTTTACATTTATGCAGAAGCATTAAAGGGATATTAAACATCTTGAAATTACAAAACAATACAGTTTCTGGTGGCACTATGCAGGAAAAAGTATTAGACATTATATAAAACTACCTTTAGTTACATGTATAAGCTGTATTATGACATGTAAATATTGCCTAAAAGACATAAGATATTGTTGTATACACTTGGGGGCCGATTTATCAATGCTTCAACTGATAATACGCTGAAATCTCACGTCAAATTAGATGCAAAGTTGATCCGCCGTAGTTAACAAAGCGTCAAGATCGTCAAATGTTGAAATGTGTGACGTTATATACGCTCCCGTGATATCAATCTGACGCAGATCGATGCTTGTGTTATTCGAGCTGACATACTTATCATCCGCCGTGACATGCGACTCTATTTGTCAATTTATCAAACATTCAACAGGTACGCTCCCGTCTATTCCGACGCAGCGTACCTATTGTTCAAACCGCCCCCCTTTGAGCCTGCGAATGCCATAGAAATCAATGGGAGTCTGAAAACACAGAAAGGTTATGTTCGATGCTGCAAGACAATGAAGCATATTAGATAATAAAAGTAAATTAGGGAGATGTTACCCTACTTGGATTATGTTACATCTTTGTCTCTCATTACAAAGCAAGGGGATAATATTATTGCTCCAAATTTGGTGCACTAGTAGATATAGGGATAACAATGAAATAAATACATTACATAATATGCAAAACAGCTTTGGAAAAAGATTCCAAGAAAAGAAAATGCTTTGTCAGCACTCTGTGCCCAGACTAGTTATGCAGAAGTCCAGTTCCATGGGAAATCAGCACCACTGTGTGTATCAGTGCTCGAGTGACAAGGGTTAGCTGCAAATACCCCAAACGTCAATAGTAAATACAAATAGTCACCAGCACTGATATATTACTTATAAAACTTTTATTGGAATTACATAAAAAGCGACGTTTTTTGTATATACTTTTTTTTTTATCTCTTAGCTGGATACAAATAGATAAATCACTCATTTAAGATTGAAATAAAGTATCTCAAATTTAAATTAAGAATTTAAATAAAGAATAAATACTTAGTTAAATTCCATGAGAGGAGCCCTAAACACAGTTTTTTAAAAAATAAATAGATAGAACTGATGGGAATTTGTATGTTGGCTAAATATAGATTATTTATGGTCAAAGGCATGAGTCAAAAGAAATAAGTCAAAAGAAATAAGTCAAAAGAAACAAGACAGATCAAAATCTCTGTTAAGACCCTTAGGAATGAGGGTCTCTAACATGTGGATCCACCACATCTCTTTATGTTTTAATAATTTTTCCCTGTCCATTCCATTTCTAGGCACATAGATTTGCTCTATTATCTGCCACCTCAGTATTTATTCTTTATTTAAATTTTAGATGAGTGATTTATCTATTTGTATCCAGCTAGGAGATAAAAAAAAGGTTTATACAAAATAGCAATTGAACAATTAGAATAACAATGTATCTTATTACTGCCATTCTGTATAGGTTTGATACATTGTTTTAGCGGTTACACATACTTTGAAACGCTATACAACAAAATGACCACTAGATGGAGCCCAAAGTTCTTCAGTGGACAGTTTTGGCGCCATGAATTGTGTTTAAAAGACCAATACGATGTATATGAAACTTCAGCATGACTAAGGGGATAAGCCCCGAAACGTCGCTTTTTATGTAATTCCAATAAAAGTGTTATAAGTAATATATCAGTACTGGTGACTATTTGTGCCCAGACTAGTGTTAGAGGCAGGATAAAATAAAATATAACCTTTAATTTAACTCTTAAAAGATGGCTAAACAAAAAGGTTAAAATCCAATATCACAAGCAAATGTTAGTGTAGAAGTATAAACGTGTCCCTGAATTAATGGCTGTCTGGCCTTATTGTGTCATTATTTCATCAGGCAAAACACTTAGGGCGCGATCCGATAAACGGCGTAGTTTGCGGCGCAAGCGAGGGAACCCGCGTTGCCCGCAGTTTCAGCTCGCAACTCGAGCTATCCCATATACGGCGCCGTTAGATGCTAACGTGCCGTAAGTCGGATAAACCAGCGATGTCCAGAAATCTGCGAAAGTACAAATTTCTGGCGTTGCCAGTGACTTGCACCACGTTAGAAACTGCCGGCGCCTACAAAACCTGACTAAAGTCTAAATCACCTGCACTGTCTAACACGCATCCCTAACATAGCCCGACACGTCTAACCCTCTATCCGCTATCCCCCCTCACTATCCTAACAACAAAATATGTATTAACCCCTAAACCGCCGCTCCCGGAGCCCGCCGCTACCTAATAAAGTTATTAACCCCTAAACCGCCGCCAGCTATATTAAATCTATAACCCCCTAAAGTGAGCCCCTAACACCACCGCCATCTACCTTACCTACCCCCTAAAGTGAGCCCCTACCCCGCCGCTATCTATTTTAAAATTATTAACCCCTAATCTAATCCCCCTATCCCGCCGCCATCTATATTAAATTATTTAACCCCTAAAATACTAAACTATCCCTACCACTAAACCTAAGTCTAACCCTACAAATAGCCCTGAAAAGGGCTTTTTGCGTGGCATTGCCCCAAAGTAACAGCTCTTTTGCCAGCCCTTAAAAGGGCTTTTTGCGGGGCATGCCCCAAAGAATTCAGCTCTTTTGCCAGCCCTTAAAAGGGCTTTTGGCGGGGCTTTGTCACAAAGTAAACTGCTCTTTTGCCTACAATCTACATCCCCCTACACCGCGGCCACCTATAATAAATGTATTAACCCCTAATCTAATCCCCCTACACCGCCGCCAGCTATATTAACTATATTAACCCTAATTATATTAGGGTTAATATAGTTAATATTGTTATTATATTATATATATATATATTAAGTATAATAACCCTATCTAACTCTAACATCCTAACTAAACTCTTATTAAAATAAATCTAATATTAATATTATTAATTAAAATATTCCTATTTAAATCTAAATACTTACCTATAAAATAAACCCTAAGATAGCTACAATATAATTAATAATTACATTGTAGCTATGTAAGGGTTTATATTTATTTTACAGGTAAATTGTTAATTATTTTAACTAGGTATAATAGCTATTAAATAGTTATTAACTATTTAATAGCTACCTAGTTAAAATAATTACCCAATTACCTGTAAAATAAATCCTAACCTAAGTTACAAATACACCTACACTATCAATAAATTAAATAAACTACAAATATCTATCTAAAAATACAATTAAATAAACTAAACTAAATTACAAAAAAACCCCACTAAATTACAAAAAAATAAAAAAAAATTACAAGATTTTTAAGCTAATTACACCTATTCTAAGCCCCCTAATAAAATAATAAAGCCCCCAAAATAAAAAAATTCCCTACCCTATTCTAAATTAAAAAAAGTTCAAAGCTCTTTTACCTTACCAGCCCTTAAAAGGGCCATTAGTGGGGCATGCCCCAAAGAAAACTGCTCTTTTGCCTGAAAAAAAACACAATACCACCCCCCAACATTACAACCCACCACCCACATACCCCTAATCTAACCCAAACCCCCCTTAAATAAACCTAACACTACACCCCTGAAGATCTCCCTATCTTATCTTCACCACGCCGGGCCGAACTCCTCATCCGATCCGGGCGATGTCTATCCAAGCGGCAAAGAAGAGGTCTTCATCCCAGCGATGTCTTTATCCAAGCGGCAGCAAAAACTTCTTCCATCGGGCAGCATCTTCCATCAAGCGGCATCTTCAATCTTCATTCTTCGCTCCACAGACGCGGAGCATCCATCCCGGCCGACGACTGAACGACGAATGAGGTACCTTTAAATGACGTCATCCAAGATAGATTTAAATAGGAATATTTTAGTTTATAATATGAATTAGATTTATTTAATACAAATTTAGTTAGGGGTGTTAGGGTTAGATAGAGTTAATATAGTTTATATAAATACTATAGTAACTATATTAACTATATTAACCCTAATATAATTAGGGTTAATATAGTTAATACATATAATGTAATAACTATATTAACTATAATATACTTAGGGTTAATATAGATAATATAGCTGGCGGCGGGGTAGGTAGATTAAATTAGGGGTTAATAATTTTAATATAGATGGCGGCGGTGTAAGGGGCTTACATTAGGGGTTAATACTATTAATATAGGTGGCGGCGGTGTAGGTAGGGAAGGTTATAGGGCAAAAGAGCTGTTTACTGTAAAATAAAAGGGAGAGATAAGTGCACTAGGCCAAAACGATAACCAAACACCCCCTTAAAAAGACAAATATCCCTACAGTTGTCTAAAATAAGAGAGAAAATATACAGGTAGTAAGGGAGGCGCTAAAAAAAGCCAAAGGTATCAAGCACTTATAAAATGTAATAAAAACACATAAACATACATTAAGGGACGTCTCCCCAAAATGAAATACTACAACAATACTAAAAAATGCAATTGATAAAACTTCCACAGATTTAAAATCATACAATCTGTATAGAGCAGTCCCAATCAGTTCGTTATAATAGGGTCAGATATAAATGTCTTTTCTCCATAAAATGTAACTGAGTATGTGGTCAGCGTCTCTATAGTCAAATACCACCAAGCTGCCAAATTGATAGATTGATAGAGCAATAGCTGCCAAACAGTAGATAATTATATACTTGCAATTCCAAAGTTCTCTTACTGTGTAAAATATCACTTTAGCAAAACATTCAGCCGTGTACTTTACCAGATCCTTATACGTGAGGTGGATGTCTTTTCCCCTCGCCCGGTATTCACCTCGAGCAGGGCCGACTGAAACTTTCCGGCGTCTGACGTCACTGAAAGATGTTCCAGTTAGGAGAAGAAGCCGATTCCTGCGCTTACTTCTATGACCTGTAATCCCGGTCCTCTCAGATGAGCCCTGCACTTAGTGCTTATAGCACGCAAGGGATTGGATACTGGACAAAGTAAAGGATATCCCAGAATTGCTGCCAAACACAAGTCCTACAGATGATTTACTCCTATTTAGGAGAAGATAGTTCCAAAATGTATAACCCGGGTTATTAAGTAGGAATCAAAAGATATGTAGATTGTTGTCACAGAAATAAAAACAACAACACTGCCAACACATACGACGCGTTTCGCCCTCCTATGGGCTTTATCAAGATAGTGGTGGCAAGTGTGAA
This sequence comes from Bombina bombina, assembly GCF_027579735.1. Taxonomy (NCBI): domain Eukaryota; kingdom Metazoa; phylum Chordata; class Amphibia; order Anura; family Bombinatoridae; genus Bombina; species Bombina bombina. The sequence goes on from NC_069500.1 coordinate 252,340,927, forward strand.
TGACCTTATTTAAAGGGGTATCTTTCAGTCTGATTGGTGGTGGTTTCAATTAGCAGAATTGCTTTAAGGTGGTATTTGACTTTTAGTAGCAACTTCTTTTTAAGGTGGTATTTTTCTCTTCTGACCTTTTAAATGAAATCACACAATCTTGCTACTCAAGGGACCTCAAAATTGTACCAGAAAAAGGACCGCAATAGAATAATAAATAGAATATTCATAAATTAATAGTCATCCATCTTTAACGGAGAATCTATGTGTGATTAATAAGAGATATATAACAAATTTTTATTATATAAATCACTAAAAATTGGCTCAAAGGCTTCCTAATAAAAAACTGTGTAAATATATCAAATGTTAATACATGAGTATACCATAAAATGTGCAAAACAGAATAAAATTACATAATTCTCATAATAAAGTGCAAAGTTAATATATAATCTTATAAGTGAAAAAAGTCTAAAAACTATACATGTGTAATAAAATCTAAAATAATTAATCATTCAAATAAAAAGGGAGAGAGATCTAATTCAGAATTTAATCCCTTAGGATATAGGGTGTCATACTTATAGATATATTCTGCTTCCCTTATAAGGAGGGTTTTCTCAATATTACCACCTCTCCAATGATTGTTTATTTTAAGAATACCCCAATATTTTAAATCCCTAGTATTACCATGGTGAACTTCCTTAAAGTGCTTATATAAATGTGTGTCCTCTTTTTCTTTTTCTATACAAAGAAGGTGTTCTCTTATTCTATCCCAGAGACTCCTCTTGGTTTCTCCAAAATAGAATAAGTTGCATGTGCATTTCAATACATATATGACATTCTTATGAGTGCATCTAATAATTCCCTTTATCGTGATATCTTCACCCAAACTATTGATTTTAAGATTCTTCAATTTTGAACTATGTGTGCATGCTTTACATGTGTAGCAGGGAAAGAAACCTGCTACACTTCTACCCTCCAGATCTAATTGTTTTTGGTCTCTTGTCTTCTTTCGTATTTCACTAGGGGCCAGAGTTGTTTTAAAATTCTTTGCTCTCTTAAAAATAAAGGTCGGTCTGTCCGCCAACTGATTCCCTATGATATTATCCTCTTTTAATAAATGCCAGTTCCTTTTAATAATTTTTTTAATCAGATAATGATCTGCGTTATAATCCGTTACAAATGGAACAATGATTTAGTCTCCTTTAATAATTTCCTTTGTTTTATAATTTAGAAGATCATCCCTATTCTTCATCTGCGCTTTTTTTATTGCCCCTGTAATATTTTCCTCCTCATAGCCCTTTACAGTAAATTTATCTGCTAGGACTACTACCTGTCTTTCAAAGTCCTCAATACGTGAGCAGTTTTTCCTTATCTGTAAGCTTTGGCCGAACGGGATATTGTCCTTCCATTGCTTCAGGTAGCAACTATCCGCATGTAGCAGCTTGTTGCAATCTACCTCTTTAAAGTGAGTTTGTGTTTCCAATTTCTGGTCTATTACCATAATTTCTAAATCTAAAAACACCACTTTTTCTTTACTATAATGACTCACAAACTTAAGACCATTATTATTGTCGTTCATCTCTTCAAAGAGTTTTATCAATTCTTGCTCAGGACCCTTCCATATAATTAATAGGTCATCTATATAACGCTTATAAAGTACGAGGTTTGCACCGAGATCTCTACTATTAAAGAAATGCTCTTCCCAGACACCCATAAAGAGGTTGGCATAACTCGGTGCAAAACACCAACGTACAATAGATTTGCCCCTTTAAGAGCAGAACCTACCGTTTCCAAAACACTAATCACTGAAGAGAAATCTTTTTTAGACTACAGTCCTCCAAGAGAGGGCACATCAAGAGACACCCCAAGATTAAATCTAGACCAAACCCAAAGAAGAAAAATAGGGCTCGAGGAAAGAGAGGAGGAGGAACACGTAAATGTAGCCAAAAGGGTAAGATAGTTAATAATGAAAAGAAAGGGATTTTTAATCTGAGCCAATTTAAGTTAAACAGTGAACAAGAGAAACTCCTAAATTTGGGATTTTCCTATGCCCCTACGGTAAGGATGAACAAGTTTAATACCCACATTCATGTAAAGAAGTTCGTTAGAAATTTGACCATTAAAAGATTCTTTATGAAAACCCCTTTAGAGAAACAAGCGATTAATGATCATGAAATAACAGATAATTTTCGACATACTAGTCTGAAGTCAAAGTCAAGATTTAACCCCACTTTTGCCAAAGGCAATTTTTTAGAAACGTTTGAAAAGATAGTGACCAGTGATATAAGGAAATGTAGTCTCCCCAAATTAAGAAAACAAAATATAAGCAAAAAAGAAAGAGAGACTTTGAGTGAGTTACAAACTAATAATCAAATCACCATAAAGCCGGCAGACAAGGGCGGAGGGGTAGTAATAATGGACACAACTAAGTATATGGCAGAAGCCTACAGACTCCTCAATGATAAGAAAACATATAGATTGTTAACCAGTGACCTAACAAAAAGATACAAAATAATCCTTGATAAAATGCTAATAGAGGGAAATAAAAAAGGAATCCTGAATGATAAAGAATTTGCATATCTAACATCGGACCACCCTAGAATCCCTATTTTTTATTTCCTACCGAAGGTCTACAAGTGTCTGATTAACCCCCGGGGAGACCAATAGTGTCTGGGATTAACTCCATATCAGCAAATGTGTCCCAATATATTGACAAATTCCTTCAGCCCTACGTATCTAATTTGGACTCGTATCTCAAAGACTCCACTCAAATGCTGAATTGTCTTAAATCGATAGAATGGAGTAATGACATGATAATGGCGACATGTGATGTGTCGTCATTATACACCATAATCAAGCACAAACAAGGTATACAAGCTGTCAGACACTATTTAGAACAGGATTCTAATATGAGGGATGAACAAAGAAAATTTATCTTAAATAATATCAGGTATATATTGGAGCATAATTATTTTTCGTTCGACAACAAATTTTTCCTGCAGATAGAAGGGACCGCGATGGGTACGAGGTTTGCACCGAGTTATGCCAACCTCTTTATGGGTGTCTGGGAAGAGCATTTCTTTAATAGTAGAGATCTCGGTGCAAACCTCGTACTCTATAAGCGTTATATAGATGACCTATTAATTATATGGAAGGGTCCTGAGCAAGAATTGATAAAACTCTTTGAAGAGATGAACGACAATAATAATGGTCTTAAGTTTGTGAGTCATTATAGTAAAGAAAAAGTGGTGTTTTTAGATTTAGAAATTATGGTAATAGACCAGAAATTGGAAACACAAACTCACTTTAAAGAGGTAGATTGCAACAAGCTGCTACATGCGGATAGTTGCTACCTGAAGCAATGGAAGGACAATATCCCGTTCGGCCAAAGCTTACGGATAAGGAAAAACTGCTCACGTATTGAGGACTTTGAAAGACAGGTAGTAGTCCTAGCAGATAAATTTACTGTAAAGGGCTATGAGGAGGAATATATTACAGGGGCAATAAAAAAAGCGCAGATGAAGAATAGGGATGATCTTCTAAATTATAAAACAAAGGAAATTATTAAAGGAGACGAAATCATTGTTCCATTTGTAACGGATTATAATGCAGACTATTATCTGATTAAAAAAATTATTAAAAGGAACTGGCATTTATTAAAAGAGGATAATATTATAGGGAATCAGTTGGCGGACAGACCGACCTTTATTTTTAAGAGAGCAAAGAATTTTAAAACAACTCTGGCCCCTAGTGAAATACGAAAGAAGACAAGAGACCAAAAACAATTAGATCTGGAGGGTAGAAGTGTAGCAGGTTTCTTTCCCTGCTACACATGTAAAGCATGCACACATAGTTCAAAATTGAAGAATCTTAAAATCAATAGTTTGGGTGAAGATATCACGATAAAGGGAATTATTAGATGCACTCATAAGAATGTCATATATGTATTGAAATGCACATGCAACTTATTCTATTTTGGAGAAACCAAGAGGAGTCTCCGGGATAGAATAAGAGAACACCTTCTTTGTATAGAAAAAGAAAAAGAGGACACACATTTATATAAGCACTTTAAGGAAGTTCACCATGGTATTACTAGGGATTTAAAATATTGGGGTATTCTTAAAATAAACAATCATTGGAGAGGTGGTAATATTGAGAAAACCCTCCTTATAAGGGAAGCAGAATATATCTATAAGTATGACACCCTATATCCTAAGGGATTAAATTCTGAATTAGATCTCTCTCCCTTTTTATTTGAATGATTAATTATTTTAGATTTTATTACACATGTATAGTTTTTAGACTTTTTTCACTTATAAGATTATATATTAACTTTGCACTTTATTATGAGAATTATGTAATTTTATTCTGTTTTGCACATTTTATGGTATACTCATGTATTTACATTTGATATATTTACACAGTTTTTTATTAGGAAGCCTTTGAGCCAATTTGTAGTGATTTATATAATAAAAATTTGTTATATATCTCTTATTAATCACACATAGATTCTCCGTTAAAGATGGATGACTATTAATTTATGAATATTCTATTTATTATTCTATTGCGGTCCTTTTTCTGGTACAATTTTGAGGTCCCTTGAGTAGCAAGATTGTGTGATTTCATTTAAAAGGTCAGAAGAGAAAAATACCACCTTAAAAAGAAGTTGCTACTAAAAGTCAAATACCACCTTAAAGCAATTCTGCTAATTGAAACCACCACCAATCAGACTGAAAGATACCCCTTTAAATAAGGTCATTCACACTTGCCACCACTATCTTGATAAAGCCCATAGGAGGGCGAAACGCGTCGTATGTGTTGGCAGTGTTGTTGTTTTTATTTCTGTGACAACAATCTACATATCTTTTGATTCCTACTTAATAACCCGGGTTATACATTTTGGAACTATCTTCTCCTAAATAGGAGTAAATCATCTGTAGGACTTGTGTTTGGCAGCAATTCTGGGATATCCTTTACTTTGTCCAGTATCCAATCCCTTGCGTGCTATAAGCACTAAGTGCAGGGCTCATCTGAGAGGACCAGGATTACAGGTCATAGAAGTAAGCGCAGGAATCGGCTTCTTCTCCTAACCGGAACATCTTTCAGTGACGTCAGACGCCGGAAAGTTTCAGTCGGCCCCGCTCGAGGTGAATACCGGGCGAGGGGAAAAGACATCCACCTCACGGATAAGGATCTGGTAAAGTACACGGCTGAATGTTTTGCTAAAGTGATATTTTACACAGTAAGAGAACTTTGGAATTGCAAGTATATAATTATCTACTTACACTGTTTGGCAGCTATTGCTCTATCAATCTATCAATTTGGCAGCTTGGTGGTATTTGACTATAGAGACGCTGACCACATACTCAGTTACATTTTATGGAGAAAAGACATTTATATCTGACCCTATTATAACGAACTGATTGGGACTGCTCTATACAGATTGTATGATTTTAAATCTGTGGAAGTTTTATCAATTGCATTTTTTAGTATTTTTGTAGTATTTCATTTTGGGGAGACGTCCCTTTTACATATGTTAATGTATGTTTATGTGTTTTTATTAAATTTTATAAGTGCTTGATACCTTTGGCTTCTTTTAGCGCCTCCCTTAGTACCTGTATATTTTCAAAAGAGCTGTTTACTTTGGGGCAAAGCCCCGCAAAAGGCCCTTTTAAGGGCTGGTAATAGAGATAATTATTTTAGGGGGATTAGATTAGGGGTTAATAATATTAATATAGCTGGCGGCAGTACAGGGGGATTAGATTAGGGGTTAATATTTTTTATATAGGTGGCGGCGGTGTAAGGGGTCAGATTAGGGGATAGATAAAGTAGATGGCGGCGGTGTAAGGGGTTCACATTAGGGGATAGATCAGTTAGATGGTGGCGGTTTTAGGGGCTCACAGTAGGGGTTAGTTTATGTAGATGGTGGTGGGGTCCGTGAGCGGCGGTTTAGGGGTTAAATACTTTATTAGGGATTGCGGCGGGGGATCGCGGTTGACAGGGAGATAGACATTGCGCATGCGTTAGGTGTTAGGTTTTATTTAGCAGCTAGTTTAGAGAGTTTACGGGGCTCCAATACTCAGCGTAAGGCTTCTTACGGCTGCTTTTTGTGGCGAGGTGAAAATGGAGTAAGATTTCTCCATTTTCGTCACGTAAGTCCTTACGCTGTATATTGGATACCAAACTGCGTGGGTTTGGTATACCTGCCTATGGACCAAAAAACTACAGGCGACGGCAGAAATATACGCACGTAACTTCTAGGTTATGCCGTATATAGGATACCAAACCCGCGCAAATATTGGCGTCGCCAGCTTTTGCGGGCGACGATTTTTATCGGATCGACCCCTTAGTTGGAAATGTAATTGAAAGTTTTGCACTGTATGTTAGAATCTGTAAAACTGGTGTATTCCACTCTTAGCGACTGGTACATGCGAATATAGCTATAAATGTGGCATCTATTACTGGTTCCAATTAGATAATATTATACATGCGATCTCACATATGTATTGGTTCATGAGTCATGTGCATGCCTAGACTTCGTATAAGTACATATAATGTGTGATTAAACAACATCATTCCATAATGTTGCATTTTATTTTAGTAGTTACATTGGCAACACATGCGATGGTCCATGAGTTATACGCATGCCTTAACTTTTTAAACGTCCATATAATATGTGATTGAACAACATCAATTCGTTTTATTTCAGTAGTTACATTTGGCATCACAGTATTTATTGTCCACGTGTGTTGCCTGATGAAATAATGACACGATAAGGCCAGAGAGCCATTATTTCAGGGACACATTTTTACTTCTACACTAACATTTGCTTGTGATATTGGATTTTAACCTTTTTGTTTATCCATCTTTTAAGAGTTAGGCACAGAGTGCCGACAAAGCATTTTCTTTTTTGGAATCTTTTTCCAAAGCTGTTTTACATGTTAAAATTTTCCGCACCAAATTTGACAAAATACTCAAATTCCTAAACAACGCACAAACTGGTAAACTTTTCCACAACTTCTTATTGGTGAATGCATAATCACGTGATTAATGAAATCAGCCAATCTGATTGAAAAATACATTTTCTACTATCACTAACTAATCAAATTACTCTATTCTTGAGTCATTGATCACTCATCCGAACTTGTAAGTGCCATTTGTTACATTGTGTATTATACTTTAAAAGTATGTACATTATCCCACAAAAGTGAGTACACCCCTCACATTTTTGTAAATATTTTATTATATCTTTTCATGTGACAACACTGAAGAAATTACACTTTGCTACAATGTAAAGTAGTGAGTGTACAGCCTGTATAACAGTGTAAATTTGCTCTTCTCTCAAAATATCTCAACACACAGCCTTTAATATCTAAACCGTTGGCAACAAAAGTGAATACACCCCTAAGTGGAAATGTCCAAACTGGGCCCAATTAACCATTTTTCCTCCCCGGTGTCATGTGACTCGTTAGTGTTAAAAGGTCTCAGGTGTGAATGGGGAGCAGGTGTGTTAAATTTGGTGTTATCGCTCTCACACTCTCTTATACTGGTCACTGGAAGTTCAACATGGCACCTCATGGCAAAGAACTCTCTGAGGATCTGAAAAAAAGAATTAATGATCTACATAAAGATGGTCTAGGCTATAAGAAGATTGCCAAGACCCTGAAACTGAGCTGCAGCACGATGAGCAAGACCATACAGCGGTTTCACAGGACAGGTTACACTCAGAACAGGCCTCGCCATGGTCGACCAAAGAAGAGTGCACATGCTCAGCGTCATATCCAGAGGTTGTCTTTGGGAAATAGACATATGAGTGCTGCCAGCATTGCTGCAAAGGTTGAAGGAGTGGAGGTCAGCCTGTCAGTGCTCAGACCATACGCCACACAATGCATCCAATTGGTCTGCATGGCTGTCGTTCCAGAAGTAAGCTTCTTCTAAAGATAATGCACAAGAAAGCCTGCAAACAGTTTGCTGAAGACAAGCAGACTAAGGACATAGATTACTGGAACCAAATCCTTGTCATGCCGCACCATCTAGCAATTGCTAGGGGTGCAGCGCCTCATTCCCTGCTCGTTGCCAGGGGCTGTGTCGGGTCCGGATGCGTGCAGCGCTCACGTCATCACTGCACGCTCCTCTCTCTCTGATGCCGGTCCTGACGCCTCTGGCATGAATCCTATGCCTATGTAAGTGTTTTCAAATCGATCCATCACTGCCCAAGTATAGGTGTTAATTTGTGTGCTCCTGGGTGTGATAGATTGTTTCTGCTATTTGGCTTATTGTTGATAAACCCTGCCTGTCTGACTACTCTGCCTGGTTAACCCCTAAATTGCTGGATAAATTTACTGTTGCTGAACTCTGCTTGTCTGACTACTCTGCCTGATTAACTCCTATTGTTCTGAATTGCTGCACTGTTGCCAAACCCTGCCTGCCTGACCATTCTCGTAGTTTACCCTTGTACTGCTTTATCGTTGCCAAACCCTGCCTGCCTGACCATTCTAGTAGTTTACCCTTGTACTGCTTTACCGTTGCCAAACCCTGCCTGCCTGACCATTCTAGTGGTTTACCTTTGGACTGCTTTACCATTGCCACTGCAGACTATCCTGCCTGTGGTGAGTGCTATTTATCTTATCTTGCAAACTTTCTCTGCTCTGGGATATTCCTTATCATTCCAGCTCGATGACGGGATAAGAAGATTACTGGACGAGTTCGTTCTGATAGTGGAGTATCCTACAAGCATAACATTATACTTGGGCCATGGAGCCAGATGAGGTGGCATGAGCAGTTTATCTTCAGGGACAGATGTTGGGAACCCATACCACACAGTTGCAGAATATGGATTCCAAGTTAGAGGCTATAACCGCTCCTTTACTTGATACTGCGAGGAATACCGCTCCTGTTGTTGTACCGCCTGTCTCCGCTCCTGGTACTGCGGCTTCTTCCTCTGCTTCTGGAAATATACCTCCTGACAAGTATGAAGGGGTTTTCTTAACTAATGCAGGCAGCACTTCCGCAATAATCCTGACACCTTTCAGTCTCACCAGTCAAGGGTCACCTTTATCATTTCTTTACTGAAAGAGAAGGCCCTAGCTTAGGTCTCTCCTTTTTTGGAACAGAACGTTCCACTCCTGAATGACGCTGATGCGTTCATTGCTGCACTTTCTTCTGTCTTTGGGACTTCTGGCCGTACTTTTGCTGCAGAATTTTCTCTCCTAGATCTCCGCCAGGGCAATAGAACTGTGGCACAATTTGCCATCGAGTTTCACACCTTGGCACTAAAGACCAGTTGGGATGGCAGTGCCCTCAAGGCAGCCTTTAGGAGGGGTCTGCATGAATGCATCAAAGATGAACTCATTTATCGTGATATTCCCTCTTCTTTGGATACCTTTATAACACTTTGTATCAGTCTAGACTCTCGCTTCCAGGAGAGACACCTGAGAGAGACAGAACTCGGAGTATCCTTACCTCCTGTCCTTCTATTCGTCCAGTTTCTAAACTGTCCTCTACCCCTTCTTCTTCTCCAGCCACCCCTGTAGAGGAACCCATGGATATTTCTTCCTTCAAACCCTCAGAGTCTGAAAGACAGAGAAGGAGATTGAGACTATGCTTTTATTGTGGTTCTAACTGACACCAACAAAAGAACTGTGACATTCGGCCAGGAAAAGCCAATGCTTCGGGGATTACACTGGGGTACCTCTAAGCATGATCTCTACTAAATCCCCTCACTCCTCTCGGATTCTGGTACCTGTTTCTCTTACCATCCTTCAGAATACTGTCCACACTCAAGCCTTCATTGATTCAGGGGCAGCTGGAAATTTTCTGGATTACCGTTTTATGACTCAAGCTGGTTTGCCTCTTCTGCAGAAAAGACATTGTCTCAAAATAACTACTCTGGATGGCACCCCCCTTGGTTCAAGGTTGATCCATTTTAAGTCAACACCCCTGACCCTAACTGTGGGAGTCCTTCATACTGAACAGCTGCGGTTCGAGGTCATTCATTCCCCAGCACAGCCTGTCATCCTTGGTCTTCCTTGGCTTCAGATACACAAACCCCAGTTCGACTGGGCGGAAGGACAATTGGCCTCCTGGGGTACCTCCTGTTTCCACTCCTGCCTTGCTAAAGTCACTTCTCTGCTCCACATTCCCATAACCAGTATACAGACTCCTCCAAACTTTCCCTAAATATATGCAGACTTCGCAGATGTGTTTGAGAAGAAAGCAGCTGACGTGCTGCCACCCCGCCATCCTTATAACTTCAAGATCGACCTCTTTCCCGGAACCCCACTTCCTAAAGGGATGACTTATCCATTCCCCAAAGCTGAAACCAAATCTATGGAGGAGTACATCCAAGAGAACCTAGCTAAAGGTTTCATTCGCCCTGCCTCCTCTCCTGCTGGGGCAGGCTTCTTTTTCGTCAGTAAGAAGGATGGTGGACTTAGACCCTGCATCAACTACAGGGCCTTGAACAACATAACTATTAAGAATTGCTATCCCATTCCTTTGATCACTGAACTGTATGACTCACTCCCGGATACTCGCTTCTTTGCCAAGCTAGACTTACGTGGGGCATACAACCTGATTCATATCTTCCAGGCCACGAATGGAAGACCGCCTTCAACACAAGATCAGGGCATTACGAATACCTCATAATGCCCTTTGGGCTGTGTAATGCC